>NC_085843.1:147738044-148038044 GCF_035594765.1 Anolis carolinensis
GTAAACAAAATGAGCAAAAATATTTTAGGGGGCCTGGAGGCTTTGAGTTCATGGGGCGGCTCTCCTGACCCAGTTATCAGTTCATCTCATCTCTAATTTATAATATTTTCAAGTTCATTCAAGATTATTTTTTCTCAAAATACATGTATATACTTTATTAACTTTGAGCATTTATTTTGGGAAGAACATTTTTTTCTGTTCTTCCCTTATTATTATTTTTTTGTCACTTGGGACCTCTTCACATGGCTGCTGGGGCCATAACCCTTTCACTGGTAGTTGCTGGTGAAAGGGAACATGCACAGAGTGCCTTGTGGCATCACGTGTGCCCTCTCTCCATCCGCCATCAGATGAGAGAAAAGACAGCAATGCTTGGCAACGTGCCCCATTGCCCTTTCCCAATGGAGCTATCCGAAAAAAACACTTTCCTCCCAGTGGTGGCAGAGGAAGTGTCTTGCAAAACTTCTCCTCCACTTCAGGAGGAATGTGGTTGAGGCCTACCAAGCGTTATCTGATTATGCTTGGCAGGCCCTGTCCAGGCTCATCCACAACTGGAAAAATGGGGCAAAAAAAAAAAAGCCCCATGTGAAAGGTCCTTGATTCAGGAAAAATCAATACTCTGGAATTGGTTTTTCCAATTGACTCCCCCCTCCTCACACAGCTGGGGATGGCACTGCTGCCTGTCTTCATGGTGCAGAGGAATGTTTGATAAGTATCCCAGATTTTCTGGCATTATTTCAACTTTGCTTTGTTTTTTGGCAAAGTTGGTGATACTCCAGAGTTTTCAGGAAACTCTAGAGTATCTTGGGACTTGAGAGCAATCAGAACAGCTGGTTTTGGTCAATTTCAGCCTAAACTAGTAATTCTCAACCTGTGGGTCCCGAGGTGTTTTGGCCTACAACTCCCAGAAATCCCAGAATTGAAGGCCAAAACATCTGGGGACCACAGGTTGAGAACCACTGGCCTAAACCCTTGATACTCCATGTGTTTTGGACTTAATCTCCCAATTATTATGATAATTGCCAAGAAAGCTACAGCTTCTGGGAGTTGGTCTAAACCTCCTGGAAGACTAGAGTTTGGGAATCACTGATCTAGACACGGGATGATTAGTGCAGAGGAATGGGATGTTTCATGACTATGTTGCCCTGTTAGGCACAGAGTTCCGGCAAGAGCCTGGTCATCATGGCGATATCTGTTGATGTCAGAATCTGGATCCCAGAATACCAGGAGTAAGGAGGGGGTTGATGTAGTCTCAGTCAACACTGGATCAAGAGCTGGCGTGAGGTAGATATGTGTCAGAGTAACCCAATGTGGACAAGCCTAAATACGATGTAGAGCAAGAGGAGCTATGACATTTTGTGAAATACATAAACATCTCCATGTAACACATCTCAATTTGTCTATCTGATTATGTCTCAGCAGTTATTGCAATTATATATATCTTATTTTATATGGAAAGGGATAAATGTAATTGCATTTATGTTTTTGTTCAATTGTTTCTTAACACTCAGCTCTCAATAAACTGTTTAGATCTTAAAAGTGTTGTTAAAAACTCATTTTAGTGAAATTTCTTTTTCAAACCCTTCCCCATATTTTTGATAACATTGTACATCTGTAGCTTTAATGAATACAAAAATATAATATACTACAGAGTAAATGATTGCACCTGGATACAGGATCAATTTTTTACAATTGGTTTCATTTTTGAGTTGTGGATGTGCTGACACAAAATTCCTTATCTTAGAGAATAAAATGAGGGAGTGTGGAATTGCAGCTTTCATTGGCTTAGTTCTTAGTAAGAAATAGTGCTGTAATTTTCAAAGAATAGTACATTTTTATATTTCTTTCTCATAAATAAAGATTTTCGAATTGTATAGAGACTAAAATCTGGATCTCTAAAGACTGAAACAATTGGCAAGACTGAGTACAAATTTTGATATCAATAAAGAAAATATTTTTTCAATGTTATTTTTACAATGCTGCAAAATATATATATAAAGAAACGAAAACCAACATTAAAAGGGCAAGGGCTTTCCTGTTTATGAAGAAAAAAGAATGTACAAGAGTGGTTGGAGGAATTGGAGTGCAAAAGATCTCGGCATTTCGGATCCTGGATTGTGATCTTGGCTATCACTTGTTCCAGACTTGATTCTGTATTTTTATGGCTTGATTTGGCTAATTGGACTTTAGGCTTAGGCATTGAATCATCCCTTATCAGTTGCTGTTTAGATTTTGTGCTTCTGACTCTGGATTGTTGACTTTGCTGGTTAACTCCTTTTTGCTATTTTTTTAGACCACATTTCTGATAAAGCAGTGAATTCCCGACAAAAGAGGTGTAATGCATAATGTTAGTTAAAACTGAGGTGGAATTCAATGGTGACTTTGTAAAGGGAGAAAGGTCTGTGATTGCTTAAACAGCTTTGCTGTAGGCATTCTCTAACTAAATACCCTCCACAGATCAAGAGTAATTTCTGATGAGATCCCTAGTACTTGAAAACAGATACCTTAATTCCAAAAATGAATATAGTTTCATTATTAATATGACATGAACATTTGAACTGAGGCTTTCCCTAGATATTTGAAGTATTTTAGTATTTGTAATTGCTGGTAAATATATACTTCTCTTAATTCAAAGGGATGAAGAACATATTTTGCACTCTAATCATCCCAACCACTCTTGTGCCAGTTGTTTCAGGCAGTTAGGAAGTCTTTAGTAACAAACTAATATTTAATGAACTGATTCTAACTAGAAATTGAAAGGATATTTGATGACTTAGGGTAAAAATATCAAGAAAGGTATTTCTCTAGAGTTGGTAAACCCCTCTCCAAATCTCTGATCCTATCAAGAAGCTCTGATCTTGAGACCCTGTGAGGAGACATAGAATTTTCCTTGTTCTTTTCATCACAGCCACCTTCTCTTCTTTTTTCCCACTGCACTCCCTGCTTTTTGTTTCTGTCTTCTCCACACATTCCCAACTTTGTTTACATTTCACTACATTCTACCCATCTCCCCTGTCCTTCAATCAGCTTTCTCCGCTTGGTTCCTCTTACTCCTTCAAATCTCTCCTCAACTGATGACCACTTACAACATATCAAGTTTCCACTGCTGCGATAAATTCCATCCACAGCTTTTATCATTTCTGATGTCCTTCCATGGACCACAGTTGATGTCAGAAGCATGCTCTGATTGTTTTGTTCGTGATTAAGCAGTGCTTTTTCTTCCTCCTCCTCCTCCTCCTTCCCTCAGTCATGTAGAAAGTATTTATCATGGCTACATTGCCAGTAAGGGATCTGGCAATGGTGAAAGCTCACCTTTAGAATTCTCACAAAGTTACCTCTCTCTTTCTTTCAGGCATTTCAAACACCTGAAAAATAAGATTTAAAAGAACTATTTTGATTTTTTTTATTTAAAAAATCTTTCTAAGGAGAACGTGGATACAGTCATATCTTTGGGATATTGTCAAGATAGTGGCTGGAATTTGCTCCCAGCTTTTCTACACACGCATGCATTGCTTTTTTGTCATGGCCTTGGGCCGGTACAATAAACTATTTTGATTTGATTTGATACACCCAATTTTCCTAAATTCAAGATGAGAACAAGGTTACACTGGAATATCCTATTAAAATGTGTTGAATGAGGTTTTTGTAAAAGAGTCACTTTGGGTATTATTTTCACTGTTAAGTTAGAAAAGAGAGAAAAAGAAGCCCATTTGGGACATGTTCAGAAAAATGTTCATGTGTAAATACAAAGCTAATGTTTACAATGAAATTGTAAAACAAGTTACGTCACTTCTATTAAGCTATGTAGGACAGAAAATTAAATAGCAAATTCAATGAAGGCCAAAAATGTCCTTTAATTTCTAACATTGAATTTCCTTGGAGTATAAAAAAATAAAAGGTGTTTGGGTAAAGCAAAGATAAAATCAATTTCTAGCATATTGATTTGGAAGAGAACAATACAATGGATGAAGTTTGCAAGTATTTATGCCCTGAAGAGGGAAAGATCAAAGATGGTCAGTATTTTCCATTGAAACTTTCCCTTGATTTAAGTCTACTGGGAGGAGGCTTATAGCCATACTGTGGTTGGCTTTCACAGTGTTCAACCTGGATTTATTGTGACCTATACAATGAGAGGCCTTCAAAACCCTTGGACATCAAAAACCTTGGTCTGCTCATGTATGGCAAGTTCAAGGTCATAGGTTTATTGATTGAGTTTATCCATTCATAGTGTGATTGTCCACTTTTCTTACTACACTCCATTTTTAAAGCATAATCATCTTCATCTTTTCCAGTGAATTGTGTAATCTGATAGCCAAGTATGATAGTCTCATTTTATCTTCTGATAGTTCAGATTTTATTATCTCCTGAACTATTTTTTTTGTCCTTCTCATAATCCTTTGTATTTTTATGACTATTTTTCATAATTAATTTAGGGCTACAGCTTATGTTTAGCCTTGCTGATACATAGCTCTTCGGGATTGATTTGAAATTCACCTGGATCTCACTTCTCATTTCTATAAGAAAAATGTGATGGTGCCTTATGACTGTGAGAAAGCCTTCCTAAGCAATTTCACTATTTTATCAGTATGCCTTACTGCCCATAAAATTCCTTGCATGTTACTCCTGGGGAGGATCAATCAAATTTCCCCCAGTTTTGATGCACCTATAAACATAAAATTCTGAAACACTTTTATCTGCTGATCTATGGTTGAGTTGCTCTTCTTACTTTTAAACATCTTTTTTTTAAAAATTGCTAAAAGCAGTTCATTGTTTACAAATAATTTTTGGTACAAAATAAATGCAAGAAAAGAAATCAAGTCAAAATTTCTGGGTATCGTACTTAACATACCAAAAACATCCAGAACAAGCTCCCTCTCCCCAAAGCTAAATATCTCATATTTATCTCATATCCTGGTCCCAATTGTGGCCCAAAATAACCTTTTTGTAAATAAAATTAAGTTAAAGTTCCCTGCTTTTAAAATATGGGCAGATGCAACCTGGACCCTCCTATTCATGAACTAGTTATAGCAAAAAGAAATGATTTATTTTAATAGATTATTAGAATTGCAATCAAATAACTATTAAGCAGGGAAAATTAGTCTATTTCTTATCTTGATCACTTTCAAATTATTACATATTGATGTAGTAGTTTGTCATCAAGTTCTTTTTGACTTAGAGCTACTCAAAGACTGAAGTGACTTATTTATTTATTTACAGTATTTATATTCTGCCCTTCTCACCCTGAAGGGGATTCAGGGCGGATCACAGTGTACACATACAAGGCAAGCATTCCATGCCATTAGAGATACAACATATAGACAGACACAGAGGCAATTTAACCTTCATATATCATATGTATTACAGTATTTTTCCATGTAATGACCATTCAATTTGATACATGTTGTCATCAATGGGATGAGTTTTTTATGCCTATGTCATAGAAGTCTTCTGCCAGCGCCAGAGCTGGGAGCGGGAGAGGGAGGCTCCAAGTCAGTGAGTGAGAAGGAGGGAAGGAGAGTAAGATGAGGGAGACAAAAAGGCAGTACAGACCTGGTTAACTCGCAGCTGGGCCTCCAAAGTAGAAGGAGGATGTCAGCCATAGTCATCTCTTCTTCCTTTCTTTCTCTCTCTTCTTTTTTTCCTTCTGGATTGGGGGTGTGTGGCTTTGCTTGTCGCATGCTTTCCTTCTTGAGAAAAAGAGGGGGGAAGACAGCGAGGGTTCCCTAAAGTGTCCGTTCCTTCTCTTCCTCCCCGTCGCTTTCCTTCCTCTTCCTGCACTGAGGGTTACAACCTTAATTGTGTGCCAAAGTTGCATTGATCAAACTTATAATGCTATTGTACACCTGTTCTCAACCTGAATACAAACCCCAGATTGCAATATTACAGTGTGCATTCTAGGGAAATTTCATGAAAGGTAGATGAGTTATTCCTAAGGAAAGTATTGTCTACCATAACATGTTCAGGGTCCATGCAGATAAAAACCAATCTAGAAGAAATGAACAGCATGAAAATAAGCAGCAGTGCCAGGAATTATAAAGTATCTACGATCGTTTCATGCATTGTTATGGATCCGAAGCTTCACAAATGTTCACATTGTTAAAGCTAGTATATGTGACATACTGATAATTACAATGTCACATTCACACTATAATCAGGATTTCATCATCCCTACCATTATGTGATTCCATTTCCAAAGGTTTATGGCACTATCTTTACAATTTTCTCTTGAAGCATCTTAACACATGAGATCTCAAAACCCAAATTTTATTTGCTTTGTTATTTGCTTTTACAAATGCAAAAGAAGGAGGTAGGAATATCCATTAGTGTAACATTCTTGTTGAGTCTTGGAATATACTCCCCCTTCCCAAAGAACAGCTTTTGTCCAGACATTTTTAAAATCTTTTCTTGGATAATTTATATTAAAATGGAATGTGGCAGGTACTTTGACTTCATTATGGATTTGAGAGGTCTAAAAATACTAAAATTACCTTTTAATTACACATTTGAGAGCTCTAAATGTGAAATCTATAATGTTAAAGTATAAATCGAGGTTCTATGTGCATATTGACAGTGAATAATACGCAATTTTTATCACTTTGAGTTTTAAAATATTGGCATTGAAAACCTTAACATAGGCACCAATGAATCATGTCTTGGAAGAATTCACTTCCCTGCCATGTTGCTATGTAATGCGACAGGTGACTGATAAAAAGAAAAAGTGCTGTTGCTGAGGAAGGTGCAACCTTTAAAAAATGCTTTTGAATGTAGACCTAGCTTTTCAAGAGCTAATCAATTCTCCCAACATAGTTAAATCTTATACTGCATAGTTGTACAGAAATTAACATTATGTGGTTTGCTCTTATGCATCATTAGATGTAACATGAGAGGAACAACCCTGTGTGTATTGTAAAATGCTATTTCTAGGAAATATACAACAGTGATTGAGGTTTTCTGGGTTAGCCTAGTGAAGGATAAAGGCTAAGTTGATACTTGCCTTTTATACATCACAGTAGTAACTGGAGAAAAAGTGGAATGACAATTATGTTGAAGTGAACAGCTTTGGAACTGACACTTTAGGTCATGTGGCTTGGGTTGAGGTTCCCTGCATGATCTTCTTTAACCATATAATCTGCCCCTTAGGACCATTAAGTCCTCAGAGGGGTGTTTACCTCAGCCAGCCAGAACCCAATTGGTGACCGTCACCATAGAACCTTTTCATCAGCCACCCCATGACTATGGAATGACTTGCTGGAAGAGCTCCAACAGTTAAATGAGTAATCAGAATTTAAAACAAAACTAATGACCCATCTCTTCCAGCAGAACTACCCAGTCAACTTTGAACCACAAGTTTTGGATGTGTATACTATTACTGCTGAATTTTGATTTTTGTACTATGTGTTTCAGTGTATTTTATAGTGATGTGTTTTGATAGATGTCCTTTGTTGTATTTTTTATGTTGATGTGTTTTGCTGGGGTTGTATCCCACCTCAAGCCATGAGAAGAGGAGGATAAGTAATGATGATGATGATGTGACATGGGATGGGTGGGTAGGAATACTTCTTTTGGGGCTGGTTTGAAGGTTTTGCCCCCAATTTCTATAATTTGAGGGAGGGATCCTCAGGTTGGTCTTCCAGTTGCAGGCCAGCTGCAGATTGACCCAACTTTGAGGTTTTCCTTAGGATTCTGATGTTTTGTCCAGGAAAAGCTGGATATGACCTCTGGGAGAGACCACTTGCCTCAAATGATCCCACACTAGGCTATTCCACCTTCTTTGAATCTCTCAGGAGTTAAAAAATTATATAGCTTAACAGTTGAAATAAGGTGTCCCTTTCAATCAAATCTCTGTTTTGTAGCCTCCTTATTTCCATGATTGGTCACATGTACACAGAAAGTATATATCACTGTATACATTTTGCTGAATACTCTGGAAATGTACATAATTCAAGTTGAATGTTGCTGTATAAAAAGTTTTAAACTCTCATACTGATTAAAATAGTGGAAAATTTCACCAAAAATCACAATTACACTGACATACACATATACAAAGAAAAACAACGAAAAACATAGGCATTATTCCAGGTTAAAGAGAAAGCAGCTTCCTTAAGACAATACAATTATAACATTCAGATTTTTGACCAAGTGTGCAGAAAGTTGCTTATTTAACCTCGTATTGTTAAATTTATCTTTTTTTTTAAAAAAAAAATTGATTCATTCACATGAGTGATCAGAATTCTGGATAGCTGAATGTCACACTATAATGCTAAAATTCAATATTTTCAATTTGGTATGAATTGGATTTTCCTTCACCCACACATGCTGTATTTCCAGTGATGTCTCCCCATTGCTACCTGCCCACTTGCTAATAGCTATCACTGCAGAAGAGGTTCAGAAGTCACTGTGATGCTTGTAAATCAAGAGCTTATTTAGAATGAATTTGAAAAGTCATTTCATGATGTGCTCAGTTTAAAATGCAAATTTGAAGAGAACTTGGGCAAGAAAATGAAAAAGTGGCACTGGTCTTCATAAGTTGTCTATCAGATCCAGAAGGCATATTCAAATAAGGTTAGATATGCAAAAGGGAAATCATGGACAAAAAAAAATACTCATGTCTCATCCAATGGTCACTTGTCAGTAAAGTATGTTTATACTCCTGGCCCTTCATATCCATGTATGAGATTATTTTTCTACTGGACTTATGTATATTACAGATTGAGCCTTCAAATCATCCCAAATATATTAAAATCTGTTTGAGCTTTCATTTCCCACAGTAATCAAGAATCTGCCACTTACATTTTCCAAAGTTTTGTCCACTTCATAGAACCATTTGGATATTTGATACGTTCTTACTGGAGAACAAAATATATTTAGTGTATTATCAGTTGCATCCATTTGCCAGCTTGGATATATACATTTCTAGTATGAAGACGATAATATTCTGTGTATCTGCCATGAAATTGTTAAACACGAGAAACCTATTAGGGAGAAAAAGTGTATGTAATGGAATCAAGTTATGCACAGATATGTTTGAATCAACCCAAAAGTAGAAGAAAGATCTGGGGGAGTTTTAGTAATAATTAGTTTTGGAATGGACAAATAAAAAACTGAATAGCAATAAATATTCTAAATGAGTGTGGAGATAGGTAGGGTTGACATTATAAACAGAATATTTTTGTCTTGCTGTGCTCATCTCAGCTAAACACTGAAGACCAAAGGGGGAAAAATAAATATAATTCATGTACTGCAACTGTAAGAAACAGTTTACCTTGAGTGTATGGGGAGGAATGCTGTTGGACAGTACGTATCTACCTCCTTTGTTTTTAATCCACCAATGTCTTAACATTCTCTGTAGGGAAAAGACAAAATGGAAATGCTCTTTCCCTTGTTAAACTTTTATCATTTAAGCCACCTTAATGGTAACATATAATAAACACACTATAACAATGTCCAGGCACTTTAATTAGGCAATGCATTTGACTTCCAGTTCCATCCTCTTTCAACCACAGTGCAATTTTATGCTGCACAAGTCTCTATTCTATGATGTCAGGAGCCTTAATTGAGAAGGAAATGTTTCTCTCTTCTGGGATTTGAATAGCAAGTTGCATACCAAGTTTCCAATTTTCCCTTCAAATCTCCTGTGGATCTTAACAGTACACTTCAAGTCTGATGCCACAAATGACAGACAGCTTCTTCCGTCTAAAAATCCGCAAAGATACCCTTTGCAGATTTAATCTTCATTGATGATCAATATGAATGATTCATCTTTAATACTAATGGATCCAATCAAAAGCCTTGAAACAAAAGCTCAACAGAAACTGACATTCACTTATTTATAACTTGGAAGCAGTACAAAACCAACTGACTTGGCATGTGGCATCAGCCCTACTATAGTGTTAACTCTTGTTTCAGATTTAAGAAGAAATGGATTCTATTGTATCAATTTGATCATGAATAAGTTATACTTGATTCAAAGCTGGAGAAATAGAGGTGTCTTAGAGTGGATTCCAGGAAATATATTTTCACTGTTGATACTGAGGACCCATCCTGACAGGGCCCATAATGAGGAAGCTCCCATGGTTTTACCAGAGGCATCCAAATGACGTTTCTGGTAAAAGCAAAATAATTTGACACAAAGCAGGAAAACTTTGCTTTATCCCAAATCAATTTGATATTCCATGAGACCCAGGTCTTCCTGAAAGATCTGGGTCTAATGGAGTATGGGCTCTGTGGTAGTCCTGGGACTACTGAGGGTCAGTCTCCACAGCCCAATGCGCTTCTTTGGGCCCTGTGGGCCCAGAAAAGCAAAGAGGGAACCCACCTACTCCCCAAATACCCCCTAAAACATCTATATCTACAGTAGAGTCTCGCTTATCTGACTTCCGTTTAACCGACACTCCGTATTATCCGACACCATCTTGTGGCAGATTGGAAATATTGCACCCTTTGCCTTTATTCAATGCATTGCGGGAGTCCCGTGCAAAAAAAAAAAAAAATGGGGAGGAGGAGGAAAGCACATCTCCGGAGGGAAGGGAGGTGAATCGCCCCATTGGGGGCCATTTGTATGCAATGGAGGGAGGAGGGAAAAAAGGAAACGCTATGGCTCTCCTCTCTCCGCTCTTGGTGCATGAAGAGCCTCGGAGACGTCTCTCCAGCTCAGCCTAGTTCCCAAATCAGTGCGAGAAAAGAGCTCATGATTCAAAGGAAGGAATTGAGGGGAGAGAAGCCAAGGCAACGGGCTGGGTTTCCTGCACACACACACTTTGCTCCATATCCTCTCTCCTCCTCCCTTCTCCCTTCCTTTTTCACCCCCACACACTCTCTCTTCCTCCTTCTCCTCTTCCTCCCGCTTTTACTTCTGACAGCCTTACAGCAACTTGCACTTCTGGCCTTTTTTTTTGTTAAGAGGCTATCCAGTCCGACCCCATTCTGCTGGACTGGAAGACACAAGCCAAGCCTTCCCAACACAGACCACCAGCTCCAGGTGAGATTTTGGAGACAGTTGACCAATATCAGTGTTTAGCAAACTTTGGTTTTCCTATGTTCCCATTCCTCTATGCTCAATGTGGGATTCTACAGTATATCAGTAGAATCTATAGTATATCAGTGTGTTCCCAACTCTGATCTTCCAGGTATTTCAATTTCAAAAATGATGTTTTGGTGCTTAATTTGTAAAACCATAATGTATTTTGATGTTCAATAGGTTTTTTCTTAATCCCTCTTTATTATCCAACATTCTGCCATCCCGTTTATGTTGGTTAAGTGAGACTCTACTGTATATCTATCTATATCTATATCTATATCTATATCTATATCTATTTATATCTATACACATAATAATAGTGAAAACCTGTATACATGTATGTGGTACGGGTGTCCGCTCACACAGACAGCCTCCGGACTCCACAAACAGGCTATAGTTCCCAGTACTGAGGAGCCACCAAGTCACTCTTTCCCAGGACATTGCAGGTTACAGCGAGCGCCATGAACATAGAATCATAGAACAGTAGAGTTGGAAGACACCTCATGGGCCATCCAGTCCAACCCCCTGCCAAGAAGCAAGAAATCACATTCAAAGCACCCCCGACAGATGGCCATCCAGCTTCTGTTTAAAAGCTTCCAAAGAAGGATCCTCCACCACAGTCTGGGGGAGAGAGTTCCACTGTTGAACAGCCCTCACAGTGAGGAAGTTCTTCCTGATGTTCAGGTGGAATCTCCTTTCCTGTAGTTTGAAGCCATTGTTCCGTGTCCTAGTCTGCAGGGCAGCAGAAAACAAGCTTGCTCCCTCCTCCCTATGACTTCCCCTCACATATTTGTACATGGCTATCATGTCTCCTCTTAGCCTTCTCTTCTGCAGGCTAAACATGCCCAGGTCTTTAAGCCTCTCCTCATAGGGCTTGTTCTCCATTGATCATTTTAGTTGCCCTCCTCTGGACACATTCCAGCTTGTCAACATCTCCCTTCAACTGTGGTGCCCAGAATTGGGCACAGTATTCCAGGTGTGGTCTGACCAAGGCAGAATAGAGGGGTAACATGACTTCCCTGGATCTAGATGCTATTCCCCTATTGATGCAGGCCAGAATCCCATTGGCTTTCTTAGCAGCCACATCACATTGCTGGCTCATGTTTAACTTGTTGTCCACGAGGACACCAAGATCTTTTTCACTGCTGTCTAGCCAGGTGTCCCCCATTCTGTATCTTTGCATTCCATTTTTTCTGCCGAAATGAAGTATCTTGCATTTATCCCTGTTGAACTTCATTTTGTTAGTTTTGGCCCATCTCTCTAGTCTGTCAAGATCATTTTGAATTCTGCTCCTGTCTTCTGGAGTGTTGGCTATCCCTTCCAGTTTGGTGTCATCTGCAAACTTGATGATCATGCCTTCTAACCCTTCGTCTAAGTCGTTAATAAAGATGTTAAAGAGAACCGGGCCCAGGACGGAACCCTGCGGCACTCCACTCGTGACTTCTTTCCAAGATGAAGACCCAACCCCTGCCAATGTTTTCCCCAAACACCACGGCCCACCACCCAAAGAATGTTTTCATTGGGGGACCATTTCATCCTAGATTTTGCATTTTCCTCCACCACAGGCAGGCATCCCCTCCGCCCTGGGCGGTGGCAGCGGCAGCAGCAGCAGGGGGGAGAGGGCAAGTGGGGAGTTCATCCTCTCAAGCCTAGGAGCCGCACTGCATGAGTAGAAAAAGGAGGAGCACCGCCCACTTCGAGCGCCCGCAGTGGCCTCAGCAGCCATGCAACGACACCTCCCTCAGAGGTGTCACTCTTCTTCTTCTGCTCCTCTGCTCTTCCTTCCCTTCCCCCCACTCTTGGCTGCACGAGATGACCAAATGCAGGCTTTTCCTGCCCGGGAGCTTGCCAATTGGGGGGACCCCCAAAGGTCATCTAGTCCAACCAACCACATTTTGCACGTGGTGAGGAGGAGAGGAGAGGGGGAGGAAGCCAAAGCTGCAATGGCACCTGCAGGCTGCATCAGAGGATTGATTCATGAGTGACCCTGGGAGGAGGAGGCGGGGGGTGCATGCGCATGTGGGAGTGCCTCAACTGTGCCCCATAGAGGATGGCACCTTCGGCAACTGCCTAATTTGCCTTGCAGTTGAACCACCCCTGCATATGGCCTTCCCTACACCTAAGCATAGGTGCACATAGGGCAGGTGTAAGACATTGTTTCATTATGTAGTCTAGCAGGGAGAAGCATCTACCAATTCTGTTGGGTTTTGTACATTAACTGGAATAAGGTCACCATCTTGTCCTTCACTTCATAAAAGAATTGGCCCAGACCTCTCAGGTAAGAATGCTTGAAGCACACAATCTCTGTTAGTTTCAGTTATGAACTGGCTTGGTCTACATTGAAATAATTCATAGGTCAGAACAGATTTCTAAATGTCCTCTTTTTCATATGTTTGGGAGGTTAATTGATAGGTTGCATACGTACAATAGGCACCGCTTAATGGCCTAATCACAAAATAAACAAATAAAAACAAATCAAAAGGCCTTTGATACTTAATCTGGTGTTGGACTGATCGATCTGCCCATTTTATAATAGCCCCATTCTTGAGGTGTCGCCAATGCTATATTGCACTTTGTCCATTTTAACTGTGAAATTACCTTCCCCATTTCGGCCCATTTCGGCACATGTTGCAGGTTGCCTGGGTTCTATGAATTAGTCTCCAGTGTTAATATTGTATGTTTTATGTTGATTTTAACGATTGTTTTTACTGTAATTAATGTTTTTATTGGATAACTGTTTTATTGCTATGTTTTGATATTTGATTGTTTTATCGGGCAAGGCCCCATGTAAGCCGCCCCGAGTCCCTTCGGGGAGATGGGGCGGGGTATAAAAATAAAGTTATTATTATTATTATTATTATTATTATTATTATTATTATTATTATTAAATGAATAAAATGAAACAAAGAAGGATGCATCTATTTCAAGTAACCCATTTGTAAAGTTAAATAAAACATATGATTTATTCAATACTTACAATAAAGTAGAAAACATAATATATAATATTAAATTTTGCACATCATTAAAAAGTCCTAATTCTTGCTAACGGTAGCACTTTTTTTTCACAAAAAACTGTAGCAGACTGACTAAAATATAATTTAGAGGGTTTGGAAGTATTCTCAAGAGTTTGACTATTTCACATTTGGCTCTCTCAAACAAATCTTGGGGAGCGACAATGGTTGCATGACTGTTCTCCCCACCATCCAGATACTCTGGTCACCCCAAACATCCCAAAAGTTTGCTCTGGAGAGTTCAGAACCCCCCTGGAACTTGCCTTCCAATGCTGAATACTTATGAGTGGAGGGGAGGGGAAGACTCATATTGTTGCTTTAAGCTACAATTCTTTATTTCAAATATATATATATTGAAACTCAATTTGAAATAAAATAAAATGTGCATTTACATTCATGATTAGCTTTTTAAAAACCCACATTAATGAAAAATAATAGCAAGCATATCATGAATCAGCAACAAGTTGATTTCTCTCTCTTTCTGTTTTCAGAGATCCTTTTCTGCTATCACAAATCAGGCTCCCAATAAACTCAAAGTAATTCTCAAAGACATATAGTTTTCAAAACACAGATTCATGTGATAATCATTGCTCATGTAAATAACTCCTTTACATGTGTTGCATCTCTGACAAGCAGATTCATTTTTATAACATTAAAATTAATGAGAGGTGTGGGGGTTAGTGGAATTGCATGAAGTCTTGTACAAGAGGGAGCAGAAAATGTCTATCCATGTGAGAACACAATGTAGTAAGATTTGTATTCTAGAATGAAAATAGCATTTAATTAAAAACCTTTTAAAGTATAGTATTACAACAATATTTACAAGGCTGCTAAAGTAGTTATTGGAGTTGCTCTCCACAAAAGTCAACACTGACACTGAAATACAACACCGCCTGAGCTCTGCGAGTGCAGCATTTTTCAGAATGAAGCAGAGAGTGTTTGATGATCGGAACATCCGTAGAGATACCAAGGTGCTTGTTTACAAAGCCATTGTCCTCCCAACCCTGCTCTATGCCTGTGAAACATGGACGGTCTACAGACATCACACCCAACTCCTGGAGCGTTTCCATTAGCGTTGCCTCAGAAAAATCCTGAAAATCTCTTGGGAAGACAGGCGGACAAATGTCAGCGTGCTGGAAGAAGCAAAGACCACCAGCACTGAAGTGATGCTCCTACGCCATCAACTCCGCTGGACTGACCACGTTGTCCGAATGCCTGATCACCGTCTCCCAAAGCAGCTACTCTACTCTGAACTCAAGAACGGGAAACGTAATGTTGGTGGGCAGGAAAAGAGATTTAAAGATGGGCTTAAAGCCAACCTTAAAAACTGTGACATAGATACTGACAACTGGGAAGCCCTGGCCCTTGAGCATTCTAATTGGAGGTCAGCTGTGACCAGCAGTGCTGCGGAATTCAAAGAGGCACGGATGGAGGGCTTAAGGGAGAAATGTGCCAAGAGGAAGGCCCATCAAGTCAACCCTGACCGGGACCGCCTTCCACCTGGAAACCGATGTCCTCACTGCGGGAGAACATGCAGATCAAGAATAGGTTTCTTCAGCCACCTAAGAACCCACCCCCAAGACACCAGAGATGGAAGACAATCCTCCTCGAGCTACGAGGGATTGCCTAAGTAAGTAAGTAAGGAGTTGCTATAAGTTTCAAAAATCTCATTCTTTCTGAGATTTAATATCCTCCTTCATCAGTGTTCTACATGTTGGAGGTGAAACTACATTTATGCCAGTACCTAAATCACAAGCCTTGCTAGGGGAAATGGTACACCAACATTGTGAGAAAACATTGTTTAGCATATGCATAATGACTTCAAAGAGGACACTTGAGGCAGGTGCATATTCTCTCTCCCCCAATGCAAAATCAATGGCTAATTTGTAGGGTCTTTTCAAAGAAGACCACAAGTGTTTAAAGAAATCTAAAGAAAATTCAAATACAGTTTTCCTGCATAAATTGTACATCTCACTCATATATAAAGATAGAACTTCAGTTCAGAATGCAAGGACACACACACACACACACACACAGATTATATTAACCTTTTCCCCCAAACCAAGAAATGTAGGTTTCCTCCCTGAACCGTTTACAAGACTATATGGCACTCTTATTTTCCTTACCTTCTTTTCTACATGAGAAGGAAGTGGAAAATCAATGCTGTCTCATCTTTCTAAATTATTTTTAAAAATGAACATAGCTGTGTGGTTTGGGGAAAAAACATTGCTGGATACAATCAGTCACCCAGATATTTATGCTCTAGAAATGCCATCTTTCCTATAACTGCATTGACCAAATCATTAACTTTATTACATCCCTTGTGGATTTGATGCTTTTAAATAAGTTTAGTGGTAACTGTCTACATCAAGGTTATTTCCATGTATTAAATATGTGGTCAAATAGCTGGCATTCCATGCTTGTAGAAAACAAGTGTAAAAAAAAAACATGACAGAAAAAAAATGTTTGGGGTACAAAAACAAGCTCCAACCTTGTTGTATCTAATCGTATGATTGATGAGCACCAGAAGAAAAGAATAGATTTTTACAAAACTTGGTTTCCTATAGTACTATTCCTTGTCATCTTTATTGATCATCATTATTGTAGAAAACAGAATGTCAAGGTGATCCTGGAATAGTAGTTTTCAGGTGTCGTAATAAGCAAATGCTTCTCTGTCAAAGGTTATCTGCTGGAAGATGAATGTCTGCATTATTGACTTTAGCTACTGCATTATAGAAAGATATAAAGGAAAAATCTCTTGCAGGTACCCTTTAAGTGACCTTGACGCTGGATCTTTATCTTGATACATGTTTGTCAAATCATTCCATAGTTGAGGATTTGAGGTGGAGCATACTAGATGAAATATTCCAATAACTCCCACACCCCCTATCTTACAGCTGAATATTTATAAGTGTTTCAGGAAGACATTATCAAATATACAACATTCCTGAAGAATCCATTTGTTAGAGCCAAGGTTTGCAGTAACCATGACCCAGCCAGTCTGTATGGCTAAATTACAAAGACATCATCAAGAAATCATAGCAAGGAGAAAGTCTTTTGGGTACATGTGCTAAATAAGCACTGTTCCCATACTATAGTCTTACTTATAGCAGTGCCACTGACATATTATTCTCAGAAATGGTTAGGAGTAAGTAAAAAAGTGGCAGAGTTTAGTGACTAGATGTGCTGTAGCCTCATTTAGGATTATATTCTTGATGTTTTGTAACCCATTCTGGCATGAACATTAATATATAGCATGGGTCTCCAAACTAAGGCCCGCAGGCCAGATGCAGTCCTCCAAGGTCACCCCCCCCCCCACACACACACACACCAGAAATTTTGAAGTCACTCAACAACAAAAACAATCCTAATTAATTTGACTATCTCATCAGCCAAAAGCAAGCCCACATTTCCCACTGAAATACTGTTAAATTTACTGGTTGTTGTGAGTCTTTCGGGTTGTATGGCCATGTTAAATTTACGTTGGTTAAAACCAAAGGGAAAGACAAAAGAAGAGCAGTCTTAAATAGCCTGCAGATCTGCCCCGTCACATGATTGGGGTTGGTGAAACCAACTGGCATCACCAAGTCTGGCCTTCTTCATGGAGGCCTTCAAAACTCCCACCTTCACAGATTAGAGTGAAATTTCTTTTTGTTTGTTTGGAAATTTTTCAGCCTTTCATGCAAGGAGGAACCTTCAGGTTTACTTTGAAATTCAACATGAAATGCGTACTAATTCTTACTTGGTTTGTGCATTCCAAAGATTGGGAATTGTGTTTTCTTTTTATTTTCAGTGCCTCAGTTCCATTCCACTTGATTAATAAGTCATGATAACAAGAAATAATGAATCACAACTGAACCCTCTTTGTACATTATCAGAAAGCAAGCTGGTGTTCCAATAAAGGATTATTTTAGATGTGGCAGCAGTGAGAAAATCTGAAGGGAAATTATACCTGAATATTGCTATGGCAATGGAAAAAGATACTGGAAATGTAAGAACTATTGGGATACATAGTCAGCCAAAAAACCTAAGGCATGGTGCCAAGATGTAAATAAGTTTAAAACAGACAGTGAAATGAGCCACTTTGCTTCCAAAAAAGTTTACAGCTTGGATGAAATGCAGTATGACTAACAGTATTCTCCAACATGGCATGCTAGTCCGCAACCCCATAATTCCTAACAGCATGGCTATAAACAGGGGCTATATTTGCCACTCCAACTCCCACATGTATACTTCAGACAGAACAGAAGGATTAGGTGATAGGAGTATTTATTAATCATTTACAAAGATCTTTAGCTGTGTAGGACCAGGGGTCTCTTAGGTTTCCACTTGCCATCAATGTGATATATGAGCTACCATTGGATCCAAAGGGTTTCTAGCTTAATTAACTGCCCATGCTGGCCTCTAGGAAATTGATCCAAGCAAGAAACCCTCTCCAAAGTCCAAAAAGGCTCCCAGGATGTTCACAAATGTTCATCTGAGCATCATAACCAGAAATACACTCCAGAGGATAACCCTTTGGCCTACAAATTGCATCTCGATGGTCAACAGGGTGTTCTGGGTCAAACACTTCCAAAAACGATCCAGTCAGTTGGGTGAGTATTTTAAAGCCATCACTAATGGCAATTCACATTTCTCCTTGCAATCATTGCAAAGGACACACAATAAAAAGGAAAAGATAAACAAAAACACTGAAGAGAAGCTTCAGCTGTGAGATTCAAAGTTCTTTGAAGCACACACTAAACACAATGGAGAATGTGACCAGGACCTTTCTGTAACCTAGTTTAACACTTCTGATCATTATTAATGACCTCTTCACATGGCCTCTTCACAGTCACCAGCAAAAGGCAAGGTGCGGGGGGGGGGTGGCTTGTGGTGCCCCATGCACCCTCTCTCCTTCCTCTGTCATATGGTGGGGACAGGGTGCATTGGCACCCTGTCCCCATCAGATGAGAGAAAGAACAGCAATGTGTGACAATGCTACCCTTTTCCCCGTCATACGGGGAAAGGGGGAGGAAAGAGGAAAACACACTTTCCTCCCCATGTTGGTGGAAGAAGCGCTTTCCAGCGCTTCCCCTCCACTTTGGGAGGTGTCACACCTCAGGTTAGCTTCACCCTGCTGTATACATCAAACTGCACACAGGTTGAAGTCTTTTTAGTTTATTAGGAAATAGAAGATAAAAAGTTATTTAAAAGCAAACATAAAGTTCCAAAAGATGGTTACAAAATAAAGCTTTAGAAAATAATAATCCAAGAAATCACAAGGAATAAACAAAGTCCCATTAGAGCATGACAAAGTTCCATGAACATGAACACAAAAGCTGCAAGATAATCCAGGAAAACAAGAGCTTGCTTTTGGGTTGAACAAAAGTTGCTTTGGCAAAGGTTTGTCTCCAAACACATTGCTTTAATACCCTTTGCAAAGCATGAAAGCATTTGGCCTCTGACCTCCTTCTTGTTTGCTATTCTCACACTCCTTTGAACCCTGAATTCCAAATGGTCAGCTCGATCTAAAGATTCTGTTTCATCAAGGTCAGCCTGCTTGCTATCAGACTGAGAACTGTCCTCCTTTTCTAAGTCAATTTGCACCTGGCTAGTTTCAGTATCAACAACATCATTCCTTGCTGTGGGAAAATGAACTTGCACTCTTTGTTACTCATCTTCTACAACAGGGACATTTTGAACCTGATTTTGAGCCTGAATCCCACCATCCTCATCAGAGTCCATCTGAGGCTCCAGCTGAGTCACAACAGGAGGAATGTTGGCAAGTCTGCTGAGCATTATCTGATGATGCTCAGAAGTCCCTGTCTAGGCCTGGCCAAAAGCAGCAAAACGGGGCTGTTTTAGCTCTATGTGAAGAAATCTTGAGAATATGTTAGACTTTGATCATGTTTAGATTCTCTTATAATACATATGAGGATCGTTGACTCTTTACAATTCTAAGATTGAATACTGCTTTATCTACAACAATTGCTGTATTTTATTGTTTTTACCAGGGGGTACCATGAATTTATGATGTTGTGTTGACTGTTTATCGCCTATGTTTTGTTCTGCACTTCTTGTATTTTGCATTTTGTGCTACACCTTGAGTGTTTTGTGAGCTGCCCTGAGTCCCTCTGGGAGATGGTGGCGGGATATAAATAAATTATTATTATTATTATTATTATTATTATTATTATTATTATTTTGTTTTTGTTGTGATCCACTAAGGGGTTGACACAACACTGAAAAACAGCCCACCAATCCTCAATGCATGCCCATCTCAAACTATATGACTATTACAGGCCACCTTCATCCCTATCCAATTCTTGTCCATTCAGAATTAGGAATGCCACATATATGGTCAGAAGCTTTGAATACTTTTTCTTTAGGATCTGTCAGTATACTTTCCCCTCTTCTTGGATCATATTCTTCAACTAGAAGGAAAAATAAAATAAGTTATGCCTCAAGATCCTTTATCTAGAATTGGATAGTTCTTTACCATATGTTGAAGGGTATAACATATGGTAAAGTATTATGTGTTTTGAAAATGAAGGAGTAATTATTGGCTTTAGTGAGTCTTGTAAGTCTGTCTATTGCATCATGGGAGACAACATGTCTCTTCAGATATCTCATGAGGTCCACTCACCTCTCAACAAGGAACCCCCTTTCACCTCTTCTTGCTCTATGAACTGACAGAGCCTTTTCATTCATAGAACCCTGAAAAGATAACTCTTATGTCTTCTGAGAAGTAGTCTGTTATCCCTCTTCATGTATATCATTATTTTATTTTCTCATTCTAAACCTCAGCTTTGGTCTTAATAGTTCCTTTTCTTTGTCTCACATTTTTCCAAGTATCAGTTTCCTATGATTGGGAAATACCTCTCTCCTAACTGATAACCAACGTATTTTGCCCTTCCAGGGAATTAATCTTGTGACCTGCTCATATTGCAAAAGGGGAAAATAATGCACAAACCTCTTGTGCTAAATGGTAGAAAGCGAAAATATCTTTAAAAACTAAACGGCATGTACGCACATATTTTAAAAATCTGTTGCACAGAAAGCTAAGTCATGTGGTATGAAATTTCATCCACCCTGAGTCTTATTAATATACACATGTACAGCTTTCTGGTTTTTCTTATTATGTGTTTGCTGTTGGAAGAGACTCCACTGAACTATTTTTTTATCTCGAGTCTTGTGAACTAATATGAATACTGTAACTCTTATACATATTTGATAATGTTCATTTGCATAACAATTTGCTGTTGTAGTGATTCCACAGTGAAGAGACATGTATCAAACAGTTCCCAAGGAAGTGAAAGTAATCTTACTTACAGCTTTATTGCTTTGTGGCAGCATTGGTCAACAAAGCTGAAATTTTAAAACTGAAATCAGACTTTGGGGAAGCACTTTGTGATCCACTGAGAATTATGCTACATATAGAACATTTAACTCAATGTATGTAATACACACATTTAATTACAGTATGCTTCTGTACTGTTTCACTTTCCTAATTATAATACTTTTCCTAGTGTTCCAGAACAAGTGCTAGTAAACCATGAAGGATTATCATAAATTACTAAAACTAAGCTACAATTGTCAAACACATAAAGCCTAGCTTATGTATATACTTATGATGTTGTTATTTCATTCCCTTATGGTGTTATTATTTCCCTTCTGATGTATTATTTCATTCAGTTTTCTGGCTTATGTTCGATATCCCATTGTAAGCCACTGTAAGAGGTGTCTTAAATTGCATGTGCACTCTCATAACAAGAGCTTAAATGAATACTGTTTGGACTGAGGGAGACTTGAGATATTTGAGGAAATAGCAGATTGAATATTATTGATTGATTTAGAGTATTTATACCCTGTCCTTTAGCCAAAATATTTCCCATAGTTGCTGGCAACTTGTATATTTGACAAATAATAATAATAATAATAATAATAATAATCATCATCATCATCATCATCATCATCACTTTATTTTTCTATCCTGTCTCCATCTCCCCAAGGGGACTCGGGGCAGCTAACACAGGGCGAGGCCCGAGGACAATAAAACAAAGTTAAACAAATAAAATAATATCATCAAATAAGTAAAAGTATAATAAAATCAATCATCAGTACAAATGCAATACAGTATCGAGTAAAACCACTCTAAAAGATGACATATTGAGATGGAAAGACCGCCAATTTGGGGAATGGGGTACGATTCCCTGCCTTCAGCCTTATAATTTAAAAGAACACAAAACACATGGAAAAGACTATAGTAATGAGAGATAAAATTCAGTCCAGCAAATACTAGTTCTTGTTCTGTCTCTCAGAGATCAGACCAATGGCAGTTGTCATGGAGAGGAGATCTCCCACCAATCCTGGGAACCAAGGTATATGTAAATCCTTGCTGTTTTCATATCTCCTAGAGTCTACATTAGTATAGTGGCATAAAAAGGGATTGCTATTTTCCTTCATTTTATCTGGTTTGAGAGGAGATCAAATAGAAGACTTATACTTTTCAATATAGTTTTATTTATTTATTTATTTATTTATTTTTATCCTGTTTTTCTCCCATGGGTGGCATTCAAAACAGCGTACAATGGTTAAAAACTACAAAATTGTGTAACATGAAAACACAAGAAAAAAACATCATAGAAGCAAAGTAAATGGAAATACACACTACACAGGCCAAATTTAATACATTAATAAATTAAAACATTATACCATTATACTATTAAAAATTCCCTGACCCTCAGGCCATTAAGATTATCCACTAATATAATTATTCGAGGGTTCCGAAAGCTCCATTTCCTTTAGGTTAAAAGGTTTTCCCCTGACGTTAAGTCCAGTCGTGACCGACTCTGGGGGTTGGTGCTCATCTCCGTTTCTAAGCCGAAGAGCCGGCGTTGTCCGTAGACACCTCCAAGGTCATGTCGCCGGCATGACTGCATGGAGCACCGTTACCTTCCCACCGGAGTGGTACCTATTCATCTACTCACATTTGCATGTTTTTGAACTGCTAGGTTGGCAGGAGCTGGAGCTAACAGCGGGTGCTCACTCCACTCCCGGGATTTGAACCTGGCACCTTTTGGTCCGCAAGTTCAGCAGCTCAGCACTTTAATGCACTGTGCCACCAGGGGCCCCATTTCCTTTAGGGTGTGTTAAAATACAGCCAGTCTGAAATAGCATTCCAAAAAAATACAATTACCTGTTTCTATCTGGCCATTGCCTATTGTTGATCTTCAGTAAAGTAGGATTTTCCATTCATGTAAGTGGTCCTGAAACAATATCTGGTTTACATTATTATTATTATTATTATTTAATTTTAAATTGGCCTCTACCTTCCAATTCTTTTTCCTTTCAGTTGTAATGGATTATGATCTAATGTTGTGTGCCAAGACTCACTTGGTATTAAAGACTGGGGTTTATCAAACAAGCACAAGGTGAGCCAAGACCATGTTTAATAATAATAATCATCATCATAATCATAATCCAGCATATCTATCTTGTTTGCTGTGTCATACAATAATAATACTTTATTTTTGTATCCCACCACCATCTCCCCAAAGGGACTCGGGGCGGCCTACAACAAGGACAAGTCCAAACAACAACATAACTTAACATACAGCCAAATTTAACAACAGTAATTTAAAATAACATAACAGTAAAATAACAATAAATATAACAATAACTTTAATCTGAGCCACATCGCTACATACAACAAAGGGTAATTATTTCACGGCACCAGGAGGGTCCATAGATAAAATCAAAATAAGTAGGGAGAGAATGAGGGAAATGGTGCCATTAAAGTGCTGAAGCATATAGAGTGAGGAGTAATGATAAAATGGACAATAGATTTGTAAACAGATTACATATCTAATAAGCTTGTTTATTCAAAAATGCTCCGGAACATCCAAGTTTTCAGTTCTCAGCAAAAGATGGGCAAGGAAGGAGCCAGCCTGATCTCCCTGGGAAGAGAGTTCCAGAGCCGGGGGGCCACCACCGAGAAGGCCTTCTCCCTTGTCCCTACCAACCGCTCTTGAGACAGACGTAGGAGTGAGAGAAGGGCCTCTCCAGATGATCTTAAGGTCCGTGCAGGTTCGTAGGGGAGGAGGCGATCGCAGAGACAGGCAGAGATACTTATAAGGAAAACTAAAGCCCCGAGTTTTCCAAAGGTCTGGCCAACAAAACAGAATCACAGCACACAGCTTGAGTAATGAGGAACACGATCTAAGGTCAAAAGTCCAATTTGATATAAATAAGCCAAGTACTATATAGCCAGTTCAGGAGCAAGGATAAACAATAGCCAGAGTTACAGTGCAATAGTCAGATGTGAGGAGTTCACTTATCAGAGTTCGAAAGTTCAAAAGTACAAACTGACGTGAGAGTTCCAAAGTCAAGCCAGATAGTCAGGGATCAAACTGAAGTCCAAATCCATAAACTAAAGCTGGGAAGTTAGTCTAAAATTCCGAGTCAAGGTGTCAGGATGCAACAAGGTCCAAACCAGGGTTGCAGGAACAGCAAATTCCAAAACAGGATTACAGGGGAAAGGTCTCGGTTCAGAATTCTAACTCAGGTGAAGCAGAGCCAAGATCCAGGACATGCATATCAAAGTATGATGTTATCTGTTACCAAAGAGCTATCTCTTCCAGACCCCTTTTTCATCAAAAGATCTCAACTGCTGCTCATTTCAGCAACCCTACACAGATAATCCTAGAAGCCTGTGATGCTTTCTTTGAGGAGGAGATCAGCTTAACCCCTTCCAAGCTTGCTACAATACTGAGAAGAGTCCTCCTCTGCTGGAGACTTGTTCTCAGCTGCAGTTTAGCCAGGTCAGACAAATTGCTGGCCATGACATCAGATTACTTTCTTGTATGGTTTGTATAAGTGTGGTTATGGTCACTTCTCATGTATTTGGAATTTTATTTGATTCTAAAATTGAGTGAAATAACACCTGTATGGCGCTTAATAATTCATTTTTGAATCCCTTACAATAATTTTTTGAAAACCCATCAAATCCTGGAGATTTAATTAATTTTGTTTTTGCTATTGTTTTGGAGATTTCAATTGTAATAGGGTTATTATCTTGTTTTTGCTAATATATAATGTTGATACCTGACAATAACATGAAATAAATCCAGTCAGTGACTCAATCTGTTCTACTCAATAATGTGATTGTTATGATTGAGCCTCATGGCTCTGTTACTGACAGACGTGGGCGTAAGACTCCTCGAGAGTCAGATACTCTCGAGGAGCGAGAGAGAAAAAGACTGCGAGACATATTTGCAGCACCATCTGACGAAGAGTCTTTCGAGGGGTTTACGGAGAGAATGGAGGAGGGGCTGGTTAGCTCAGAGGAGGATGAGATGGATTGGACTCGGGTAAGGGAGGAATTGGGTGCCACTGGCCATGATGGGATAGAAGATGAATGGGGACCTTCAGGATTAGACCCATGGCTTAGCTGGAGGGATGGGACGGGATCCACAGCTGGAGATGCTGTTGGGCGTAGTCAGAGGTGTTCCAGCTCTGACGAGGAAAGTGATGAGGAAACGCCCGGGTTAAGGAGGACAGCTGACAGTGATGAGGATTTGTAACTGGCATAAAATGGGGCTTGGGAGCAATTGCAAATTGCGTTGGGCAAGGTAATCTGGACAAACGCTTGGGATCTGTGTGTGTGGGACGCTTTCCTGAAGACTGGTGTGTTTTCCTGTGCTGAGACGTAAGTGGTTTTGGAATTCAGGGTCAGACGGCGGGAGGAATTGTGTGGGCATTTGTTTGTGCAAACCTGTGCTTACTCTTATTAGCTTGACCTTCCGTCGTCTTCTTGACGGACGCCATCTCCTGCTTTGAAAACTCGGACTGAACTGACCACGGCTTGTCTTCCCCCCCTTCTTGGACTTGGAAAAACTACAAACGTCTGCTTCTGGCTTTGATCTACGGAACGGAACTGGTCTACTCTACTGCTACAATCCTTGGCTGATCTGCTCGTGTTGGAAATCCTGTCTGCTGTGTGTGTGTGGGAGCGACGCAAGTTACTCTAAGCACAGTGTTGGCAGCAGAGAGGAATCTGCTGCCAATTAGTTGCATTCTTTGTATCTTTTGTTCCTTGGCTTTCGTTTTGTTTATACCCAGGCTGAAGCAAGCAGTTTGTTTTTACCCGGATTAAAATCCGGTTTAATCCGGTTTATCTTTTGAACATTTACTTTTGTCCCTTTTTGCTCCTAAAGGCAAATACTGCCTGGCCCTTGTGTTTTACGGGCATTTTTTGAGTTCTGTAATCTAATAAACTCTGTTACTTTGAATCTTGTGGCGTTCTGTCCTTGACAGATTGCCCAACGCCCATAAAAAGTTTATTGCAGCAATAAACCCGTCAGGAAGACGATGGATGAGTTAAGGGCCAGATTTGACCAATTGCAGACGGCTTTTATCGTTAGCCAAACAGCTCATGCTGTGAAAGGACATGTTTTGCCTCCTGAACGCTTTGACGGAACCAGGTGCAAGTTGCCAACCTTTTTGGCACAAGTGGAGCTTTATTTTTCTCAGCTCAGTGCTCATGCTTTTCCTACAGACACTAGCAAGGTGGCCTTTATTTTGAGTTTGTTGACCGGTCCCGCAGGACAATGGGCCACTAATTTAATTTTGGGAAATGACCCAGTCAAGGACAATTTGAATAATTTCAAAAAGTTGTTAACTGATACTTTTGGGGATCCTCTCCGCACGGAGAACGCTGGGTGGGCTCTGTATCGGTTGAAACAGGGAAAGGGGACTGTTTTGGATTACTTAAATAAGTTTAACCTGTATCGCCACCAGCTGGATTGGGGGGAAAATGCATTCATGCTTTTATTTACTGCCGGGTTAAGTGATATGCTCCAGGATGAATTAGCACGCTTGGAGCCGGCTGAAAGCTGGGACGCCTTAGTAGCCAAGGTGCTGCGTTTAGACGCAAGGTTCGAGGCTCGCAAACACTCAAAAGCAATGTGTGCGCCACCCATGCATGTAACCAGGGCACCTGTGGTGATGGGGGAAGAGCCCATGGAGCTTGGGGTCTTTAAAAAGCTGTCTACAGAGGAAAAGAGCCGTAGGAGGCAGCTGGGCTTGTGTTTGTACTGTGGGAATGCTGGGCATTTTGCCAAAGATTGTAATGTGAAACCTTCCCAGCTTTCGGGAAAAGGCCAGCCCTAGTGCGACGTGAGTCCAACGCACTAGGGCTCCTCAAGCAGTCAACTGAGGGGAGGAAGCATGTTTTCGTACCCATTACATTATCTGTTGGGGGAAGGGAACTTGTTTCTACTTTGGCACTGCTGGACTCAGGGGCTACGGTCTCTTATGTAGATATTGAGTTTGCTAAGAAGCATGGCATTCCTAGAGTGCGCAAGGCATGCGACGTGTGGGTGGAAGGAGCAGATGGGAGACTGCTGGAGACTGGGGTGGTTAACCATGAAACCTCAGCAGTAATGTGGGAGGTGCAGGGAGTAACGGGAACGTTTGTGTGGGATATTACGAGCTTGCCTAGATATGATGTGATCCTGGGGATGGATTGGCTAGCTGTAGTAAACCCACAAGTAGATTGGGCGACACGTAAAGTGATCTTAAAGAGGCAGGATTGTTGCACTCTAAATGTTACTCATTCTGATATGGAGGGAGTGCCTGCTGAGTATGGGGAGTTCTCTGATGTATTTTGTAAAAGAGAAGCGGACAAATTACCACCGCACAGGCCATATGATTGCGCCATCAAGTTGGCAGAAGGTGCGAAATTGCCAGCAGGGAGGCTGTATGCCTTGACTGTACTGGAAAGGCAAGCTTTGCGGGAGTTTCTAGATGAAAATTTAGCCAAGGGGTTTATTCGCCCATCTAGTTCTCCAACTGCGGCACCAGTATTCTTTGTAGCCAAAAAGACTGGGGAACTTAGGCTGGTCTGCGACTATCGGATCCTAAACAAATACACCATTCGGGATAGGTACCCGCTCCCTTTAATCTCGGAACTGTTATCAAGGGTGCAAGGGGCTAAGGTCTTTACCAAGCTTGACCTGCGGGGGGCCTATAACTTAATCCGTATACGGGAAGGGGATGAATGGAAGACGGCATTTAACACGTGTTTCGGATGCCACGAGTTCCGAGTCATGCCTTTTGGGCTTTGTAATGCTCCTGCGGTCTTCCAGAGGTTCATGAACGATGTGTTCAGGGACCTAATTGACCAACTTTTAGTGATTTATTTGGATGATATCTTGGTTTTTTCTAAGGACGAGAAAGAACATCGTCAACATGTCAAGCAGGTTCTGCACCGACTGCGGGCTAATGGGCTTTTCGCCAAGGCTTCCAAGTGCGTCTTTCATGTGCCTGAAGTGGAGTTCCTAGGTCATGTAGTGTCAGGTAGGGAACTTAAAATGGACCCACATAAGGTTGACGCCGTCAACTCATGGCAGGAGCTGAAGACTAAGAAGGATGTACAAAGGTTCTTAGGTTTCGCTAATTACTACCGGGAGTTTATTCCGAATTTTGCAAAGCTCACGGTACCTTTGACGCAGCTCCTGCGCAAGAAACAGCCATTTGTGTGGGGGCGGGAAGCTCACGAGGCGTTTCTACAACTTAAGTCTAGTTTTCAATCGGATAACATACTAACCCATCCTGATGTTGACAAACCGTTCGTGGTAGAAGCGGACGCTTCTAGCTACGCGTTGGGGGCTGTATTGTCTCAGAAGGATTCCTCAGGGACCTTGCGTCCCTGTGGATTTTACTCGCGGCAACTAACACCCTTCGAGCAGAACTATACCATATGGGAGAAGGAGTTGTTGGCGATTAAGGTGGCGTTTGAGGTGTGGCGGCACTGGCTTGAAGGGGCACGGCACCAGATCGTGGTCAGATCTGATCACAAGAACTTAGAGCACTTGCAAACAGCAAAGAAGTTAAACCAGCGTCAAATCCGATGTGCTTTGTTTTTCTCCAGGTTTAACTTCAAGGTGCAGTTCGTGGAGGGGAAGGCAAACTTGCGGGCCGATGCTTTATCCCGCAAGCCGGAGTTTAAGACCAATGAGCAGGTAGTATGTCAGACCATCTTGCCTACTGCCTCTCTGTGTGTTGTAGATAATGAGCTCGGGTTACATGACCAGATCCTTGAGGCTCAGAGGGATGATGTGTGGACACAGGAGCAACTGATGCTGCTCTCAGCAGGTAACCGTACCATACTGCCGCATCTACAAGATCAAGACGGAGTATTGGTACGCAGGGGGCAGGTCTACGTACCAGTGGGGGCCCTCAGGTTGGAGGTGATTAGAGCCCACCATGACGAACCCATGGCTGGGCACTTTGGCAGGTTCAAGACCGTACAGCTTATCACCAGGAGCTACTGGTGGCCAAAGATGCGGCAAGACATTCTGCGCTTTTGTGACAGCTGCGCCGTTTGCCAGCAGAGTAAGACGCCTGTTGGGCGCCCTAGAGGGTTGTTGTCGTCTCTACCTGTTCCGGAGAGGGCATGGCAAATCATTTCCATGGATTTTATTTCAGATTTGCCTAAGTCTGGGGGTTATACTTGTATTTGGGTGGTGGTGGATTTATTTAGTAAACTGGCTCATTTTATTCCTTGTTCAACCATTCCGGCGGCCCCTACGTTGGCCTTACTATTTACTAAGCACATCTATCGTTTGCACGGAGCACCCGAGGTGATTATTTCAGATAGGGCTCCGCAATTTGTGTCACGCTTTTGGAAACATTTCCATGAGTGCTTGGGGACTAAGTTAAACGTTTCTTCAGCCTTTCATCCGCAAACGGATGGACAGTCGGAACGGGTTAATGGGCTCTTAGAGCAGTATTTGCGTTGTTTTTGTTTAGATCAACCCACGGCTTGGGTGAAGTGGTTACCGGTGGCGGAATTCGCTTACAACAATGCGGTGCACACGTCTAGTCAGCATACGCCATTTGAGCTAACTTATGGTTTTCACCCACGGGGAGGTGTGGCGCCGTCGACCAATGTGGTCTCTTCGGACCCTGTATACCGCTCTTCGGAAATGGCTGCATTGCATGATGTTGCCCGTCGCTTACTGTTGGAAGCTGAGGCAACGCAGAAGACTCAGGCTGACCGCCACAGGCAGGCAGGGGAGGAGTTGGAAGAAGGGGATTTGGTGTGGTTATCTTCCAAACATATTAAACAGGCTGGGGGAAAGTTTGCGCCTCGGTATTTGGGTCCCTTTCCTATCGTTAAAAAGATTTCTTCCGTTGCGTTTCGTTTGCGTTTACCGTCTAGTTTAAAGGTCCATCCAGTCTTTCATCGTTCGCTGTTGAAACTTGATACCTCTAGTCGTCGTGGTGCTATAGCGGAGGGTATCACTGCCACTTCTCCGCCATCGGGGGAGGAGGCCTTTGTGAGAGGGGATAGTGTTATGATTGAGCCTCATGGCTCTGTTACTGACAGACGTGGGCGTAAGACTCCTCGAGAGTCAGATACTCTCGAGGAGCGAGAGAGAAAAAGACTGCGAGACATATTTGCAGCACCATCTGACGAAGAGTCTTTCGAGGGGTTTACGGAGAGAATGGAGGAGGGGCTGGTTAGCTCAGAGGAGGATGAGATGGATTGGACTCGGGTAAGGGAGGAATTGGGTGCCACTGGCCATGATGGGATAGAAGATGAATGGGGACCTTCAGGATTAGACCCATGGCTTAGCTGGAGGGATGGGACGGGATCCACAGCTGGAGATGCTGTTGGGCGTAGTCAGAGGTGTTCCAGCTCTGACGAGGAAAGTGATGAGGAAACGCCCGGGTTAAGGAGGACAGCTGACAGTGATGAGGATTTGTAACTGGCATAAAATGGGGCTTGGGAGCAATTGCAAATTGCGTTGGGCAAGGTAATCTGGACAAACGCTTGGGATCTGTGTGTGTGGGACGCTTTCCTGAAGACTGGTGTGTTTTCCTGTGCTGAGACGTAAGTGGTTTTGGAATTCAGGGTCAGACGGCGGGAGGAATTGTGTGGGCATTTGTTTGTGCAAACCTATGCTTACTCTTATTAGCTTGACCTTCCGTCGTCTTCTTGACGGACGCCATCTCCTGCTTTGAAAACTCGGACTGAACTGACCACGGCTTGTCTTCCCCCCCTTCTTGGACTTGGAAAAACTACAAACGTCTGCTTCTGGCTTTGATCTACGGAACGGAACTGGTCTACTCTACTGCTACAATCCTTGGCTGATCTGCTCGTGTTGGAAATCCTGTCTGCTGTGTGTGTGTGGGAGCGACGCAAGTTACTCTAAGCACAGTGTTGGCAGCAGAGAGGAATCTGCTGCCAATTAGTTGCATTCTTTGTATCTTTTGTTCCTTGGCTTTCGTTTTGTTTATACCCAGGCTGAAGCAAGCAGTTTGTTTTTACCCGGATTAAACTCCGGTTTAATCCGGTTTATCTTTTGAACATTTACTTTTGTCCCTTTTTGCTCCTAAAGGCAAATACTGCCTGGCCCTTGTGTTTTACGGGCATTTTTTGAGTTCTGTAATCTAATAAACTCTGTTACTTTGAATCTTGTGGCGTTCTGTCCTTGACAGTGATCATTTTACACAAGTTGCCATTTGAATATAGTTCTATTAGCAATGAAATTGAACTTTTTCCATGTTGGCATATGCAGTCTACTTTTACAGATAAGTATAGTTTTTGAATGTATATTTTCTGACTGTATATTAGATTGTCTGTGTCAAATAATCAATAAAATAACTTTAAAAAGATTAAAACATTAAAAAATATTTTGATCATCATTTTCTGTTATCATTCTAATTCTGGTGCTCTCAGAAATTTAACACTTGAATCACTATGAGCCTGATATTGCATCCATATTTGAGGGTGTTGTACCAGCAAAGCCATGGTGCTGTTGGTTACTAGGGCCAAGCCAATGTTTTTATGCAAAAATCTATTTGTACACAGCACAGTATTTCTGTGTGCCCCTATGCATGTACCCAGAAACACACACAAATCTTTGTAAAATTTTCACTGAAAAGGGCCTGAAAAATGTCCATCTAGTAAAATTTCACCCAGTAGAAGAAAGCTGATATTTTTGTTCCTTTGTGAGAGACTGATTACAGATGTGCACTTCTAAATTACAGTGACTTAAGGTGTAGGCTTAGCATCATCATAGAGGAAAAAATAGATATTCATAATTATCTGAGTCAAAAGGAAATGAGTACAGTGAGTAAAGAGTACAGTTAGTTTCCCAGGAGATGACTGAAGAGGGTTAGTTGTTATCACAGAGATCCAATTCAGAGGGAAGTAACCCAAAGCTATTTCCAACAGTTAAAAATGTCATAAGCAATTAACCTGTAATTATCCTCTAAATATCACATCACCATGCTCTGTATAGGTAAAACAAATTTGAAAACAGTTACTGCTGCACATATTGAAATAAAGTGAATTGCCATTTAATGAAAGTTGAAGAGTCAGACTACAAACGTGTACAGCCAAATTGCTTGGAGGAGGGAAAATCAAGGGATTACTTTAAATGAAAGTGGTTTGGCCTGTGCAAGAACACAGGATAATACAAGCCAAAAAGGTTCTCCAAGCTGGAAAGGGTGTTGCCTTAAGCACTGACATTTGAAAGGAATAATGCTACAAATGAAAGTATTTTGGGAAGCATGTGTAAATACTACGAGTAATTTAAGTTCTCATGGAAACAGAGGAGTGAAAGAGGCTAGAAAGAAACAGAAGCCTTTTTGATTCACATCACCAATGGAGGATATCCCCTCAAATAAAAATAACATTCAAATTGTTGACTTCAACTCTCTATAAAAATTCATTTACACAGGATTGTGATGATCTATTTAGGCTACTGGGGATATGCCCTGTTTCTGCTTTTGTGTTTTTATTGTTCTATTACTGCCCTCATCACTAGAATACTACACTACACAAAAATATTCTACACATATTAGGGAGATGCAGACTTGTTAAGTCTACATCTGGGAAATTCCTCCACTCTGGCCAGTTGTTAGAACTAGGGCCACTTTATAAAGTAATAGCCATTCTGGCTGCCCTGGGCAGAGATTTGCAATGCCCAGGGGCAGCCACCAAGAAGGCTCTCTCTTGCATTCCTAACAACTGTGCTTGTGATGGTAGTGGGATTGTGAGAAAGGCCTCCTATGATGATCTCAGAGCCCAGGCCTGCACAGGGAGATAAATCTGCCTATTAGCCTGAACTTGAGCCATATATGACTTTACAGGTAATGACAAGCAATTTGAATTGTGCCCAGAAAAAATGGTAGCTAGTGTTGCAACAAAGGAGTTGTGTGTCACAGGCCTCATCTAACCTCCCATATAATGTAGTTTCATATAATGAACTGTGTTATATGGGTCTACATTGCCATGCAATGCAGTCCAATAAGTTAGAATGCATTATGAAGCTACATTATATGGCAAAGTAGATGGGGGCTCAGTGAAGTCTTGCTGCAGCTCTTTGGACCAGCTAAAGTTTCCAAACACTCTTCAACACCCAGAAAGAGCACATTACAGTAATCCAAATCTAATCCAACTAAGGCATGCACCACCATAGCTAGATCATTAGACTCAAGGAATGGGTGCAGTTGATGCACAACTTTTTAAATGTACAAAGGCATTTTGGTCATCACAGAAATCTAGGTCTTCAGGTTCAACAGTGAGCTCAGGAGTACCTCCAAACTGTGGACCTGTGTCTTCATGGGAAATGTAAACCCATCTAGTACAGCCTTTCCCCTGGTTTGCCTTCTGAAGAACATGAGCACTTTAAACTTGGCCGGATTAAGTTTCAATATTTTTGCCCTTGTTCAATGCATTACTGATGACAAACACTGGCTTAGGACCAGGACAGCTTCATTGGCTTGAAGTGGAAAGGAGAAGTAAAAGATGTTATCACCTTATAGATGGCATAGCACCCCAAAACACTGGATGGGCTCTCCTGGTGGTTTTGTGTATATGTTAAATAGCATGAGGGACACAACTGAGCCCCGAGAGACTGAGCCACTGTCCAGGGCTCAAGCAGGAATTCTTCAGCATTACCATCTGGGTTCACCTCTCCAGAAAGGAACAGAGTCACTTTAAAACAGTGCCCTCAATACCCATCTCAGCTATTTAAACTATTTAACTCATTAAGTTATTGTGAAGTCATCTAAGTGCATAACTCTGATGCCAAATTCTCTCTCTATCATCTCCTCAACTGCTAAGGGCAAAGTCCCCAGGTCAGCATGAACTTCATTGGAGATTGTGAGACTGCCACTACAGGATATCCCAATCATAATGTGCCATCTGCTGCAACAGAGGTACCTTTTCCGCAAAGCAAGGCCTGATTAAACTTGTAATATGACATTTGCTGATGAGATTCTGGAGATTTGTGTGTGTGTGTACTGATTTATTAAATTTATTTTTAAAATATATGATTTAGGTTATTTTTGGTAACTTATTGAGTTCGACAAGACTGATGTCAAATGGTGTGCATACAGGACTACAACTTTAATGAGTTTCCTAGCTTACTGGGATTTGAATTTACTAGTCATCAACTTTTACTCTGTCCATAACCAAATTTAGGCTCTCATCATTTTTGACTCTTGGGATTTTATTTCTGTAGGTACAAGCTATTACAAACAAAAAAAGAATGGAAATGATGGAACACAAGCAAATAGCTAGGTGAAACATGCAGGATCAATGAGTTCAGGTTCTGTGAGAAATGCAAGGTTGCTTTGTGCTAGGATGACATAGACAAAAAGAGTCGTTGATAGTCATTAAATGGATAGTATTTACCTGCAAAATGAAAAATGAAACTGTCTCAGAGAAGGTCTTTATGTCTGTATCATTTGTTTGGCCACAATTATTATTGGTTTTGTACACATAGCTCCTTCTCTGATAGGTTAGGTCTGAGATTACTGATTTGGTCTCTGAGCAATGTCACCTGGTTCACTTCTGTATGCAAATATAAGAAAAACATTTTTTCACAATTACAGCATTATGGAAAAGGAGACATGTTTAAAGGGAACACAAAAACCCTCCTGAACCAACTGGAACATATTCTGAGATCTAGATAAAATCTCTCTTAGCTAATATGAAACAATTTAAAATTTAAAATAGCTAAAAAAGAATTCAAATAGACTATTAGCATATAACAACATTTTAAAACAAAGATTTGATACTTTATACTGTAAATCTTTGAAATGGTTTTAGAAACATCATATTCCAAGATCCTCGAAGCTTTATTTGTGAATTATCATTGGCTTAAAATTAGCTTAATGCAAGGGTGGACTGCATCTGACTACAGCCACTATTGTCTGCCTCCATACACACTCAAAATTGTCCCTAGGTTGAGATCGTAAACTTTTATTAGCCTTGGCTAACGTATTTAGCCATTTCCTGTCCTGCCTTTAAAAATTCTTTGGGAGTCTTTAGGGCCAGGAAATCCCTCAGCCCCAAATGGCCAATAGCTCCTCTTTGAAGTATAGGGGACACATCTAGTCAATGTTACTTGGCAAGTATTACAGTGGGGGCATAGGGCACCCAAATGGCATCGGTTGAATGCAGTTTGTCACCTTAACTGAAAAGGTATTTTTATTAACGGCGTAAAAAAGTAGTGCCATTTAAATTTGCTTAGTTGTAGTCTAAATATGCATTTAATGTATCAATGCAAGTATAAAATGAGATTTCTGGAAAATATCCAGCATTACCAACATAAGTTGTTGCATCTGTCTGTAATTTTAATGGCACAAATTGTAAAAATGTGAAAATGTGTAAATCTAACCCACTTAAATCCATGCCTCTGAATGTCACCTCCATGCCACCACCATTCCATGAGGCCATGGGGCTCTGCCCAAGTTTCTGGCCATTGTGGATGTTTCTGTTGATGTCAAAATATTTATTTTATTTATTTATTCATTTACGGTATTTAGATTCCTCCCTTCTCACACCAAAGGGGAGTCAGGACAGAACGAGAGAAGGACCTTCTTAGTGGTGGCACCACGGCTGTAGAACTCCTTCCCCAGTGACATTAGACTGGCCCCATCCGTCCTGGTCTTCAGGAAAAGAACTAAAGACCTAGCTCTGTACACAGGCATTTGGGGAGTAGGGCAACATGGAATTCAACCTAACCGAGCAGTCTGAATAATAACTATGAAAACTAAGAAATTGGAAACCACATTTGGTATTTTGTATGTTTCTTATCTGTATTACTGTTTCTAATCTGTTTTGTTGTTTTCATGTTTTAATTGTGTATATGTTTTAACTGTTTTATAATGTAATATGTGTGTTATTGTTATGTGCACTATATGGCACTGATTTTTTCCCGTAGTTTGTAAAGCTGCTCTGAGTCCCCTTTGGGGTGAGAAAGGTGGAGTATAAATAGAGTAAATAAATAAATAAAATCACTTTTAACTTTAAAAATGACAATACTCACTGGAAGCTGCAGTGCATTGTGGGTCAGCAGCCAATTTGTGGTGAGTTGTGGATTTGGGGCTCATATAAATAAGCCCTCAGTGTTTGTTTTGTCCCCAAACCCCAGGATGTAAACTCAAAGACAGCAATGCAGAATTACATTATACCATATCTTTGCTGATTGAACTAAAACTGCAACAAAAAAAGAAAGATTTATTCAAAATAAACTGGAAACTAGGGATAAATTACATAAGGTATCCAAAATATGAGGATAAAACACCATGAAGGCTGCAAGTCCCTCCAAAGCCATGTGATATCAGTTCCTTGTGCCTTGTGATACTACCAGTTCTTCTGAAGAGTCTAAAATCTTGTAGAAAGGCAGAGATTACCCCTTGGCATAATTCTGGTGAACAAGCTTCTTGCATACATACAGATTCCATCTGTATTTTCTTCCCAACCGTGCTATGTTATTTAACGGAAAAGTTGTTTCTTTAGTTCCCACATGAACATTTGTACATATTTGAGCAAACTGTTTTTATATGTATTCATTTTAACACATTGGTATTACCATATGCATTCGTCTATGTTTTTCCATTGATTTATGTGTATTTCTGTACATTTTCCTGTGACACAATTTTATTGTATACAATGGAAACTTGTTGTTTCGTCACAACAATGGACAATTAAAAGGTCTGCATTTTTGCTAGTCTTATAGGCCACAAACCAAAAATTTTGTTTTAAAAATGTAATGTGCATTACCACTGCTCTTGCCATGTAGTATGAGGATTTATTGGTAATTTCAAATAAAAAAAAAACACACACACACATGTGTGCACAAGTACAATGGAATTCTGTGGAAGGTAGTTTAGTGAGGCACCAACACTCTTTGGCAAAGAATGCTAAAGACCTTGTATATTTATAACTTCTGTGACCATAGCATTGAGCCATGGCAGCTAAAATGATGTCAAACTACATAGAGGCACCTTATGATCAAAATCGGTATGTTAATGTCTAAAGAATAGGTCCTCAAACCTTTCAAGCCAAGCATCAGTTCTTAGTCCTTCAGACTGATGGGGAGCTGGATAATAATTTGAAAAAGCATGAACGAATTCCTATGCACACTGCACATATTGTATTTGTAGTACAAAAAACCATAAAAGAACAATACAATATTTAAAATTAAGAACAATTTTAACCAACATAGACTTTCCAGTATTTGAATGGGAAGTGTGAGCCTGCTTTTGGCATATAAGATAGTCAAGTTAATTAGGGTTGTTGTTGTTGTTGTTGTTGTTGTTGTGTGCCTTCACATTGTTTCAGACTTAAAGCAACCCTAAGTCTAAAGTTTAAAGTAGGGGCTGAGTAAATGACTGCATCCAGCCCATAGTCCTTTGTTTGGGGACCCCTGGTCTAAAGCATGCACAAACAATTGCACTGCTTAGGATTTGTGGGAAGTCTAAGACATTCTTTTGCAAATACATACACAGTCCTCTTCCACACTTTGAATTGACGGCTAATTGACCATTGTGCAATGGATGATCTCAAAGCCTTGACACCTATTGTATAATTAGTTGTTGATGAAAATGTATGGCACATTGAATGTGAACAAAATTGTGTCTGTCAGGGACATGAGAGAAGCTTCCCACAGGATCATAACACATCTGGGCACCCCCTGGGCAATGTCTCTGTAGATGGCTGACTCTCACACCAGATTTTCTGCTTTGAAATGGATTATATGGCACTGTAGACTCATATAATCCAGTTCAAAGCAGATCATGTGGGTTATCTGATTTGATAATCTGGATTATATGGCAATGTAGAACAGACCTCTGATGCCTCTGGACAAATCTCATTTGTCAAGATCTTTCATAGAAATGCATGAAAACTTTCTCTATATCCTGAGCAATGTAGATTCAGTGTAGGAATGGATACAGAGAATGGCTGTTATGTCTCATGAACTAAATGACTTTTGTGTCCTTCGTGACATCACCGTTCAGTGCACTGAAAGATATCCTTTCCAATTGATAGCACCATTTTGGTCCATGATGGAAACTGAGCAACTATTTGATTCTCTTTTAATTTATTTTTATTAATTATTTTTGGTTGCTACTGAGCACTAAAAATAACATGGATCCTAATAAGCGGCTTGATTGTAGCAGAAGTGTAGCAAAGCAGTTAGTTCTGCAAATTAGATAAATGTTCTGGAAAGTGCATCTCCTACCACCCTGTGGCAGTTTAGAATCATTGCATATTAACACACCTCATTAAACATACTCAGTTTAATAGATACTCTGCTAATGAATTTATGCATCAATCAGTATTTTTAAAAAAGAAGTTCAACAAAATGCTGATTAAATGGAAAATGTCTGGATCCAATCATGTTGTCATTTTCCTTCTTTTTAAATAGAGTTAGTAGCACTAATTTGAGAGCAAGGTTACAGAGCTGTACATCTATCCATCTTTTACTATTCTACAAATATAACATTTTTAAAAACTAATACTGACATTCCAAAATGAGTATACCTGGCTCTCCATGCTTTTCTTTGTTCATGCCTTTCAGGGGAAAAATGTGATTTCTGAATAAATCAAAACACTGGCCTTTTTGTTAGGATCTGGATTATTCCTAACCTAATGAGAGCCCCATTGTTGGTAACTATCACTACTTTTTATGAAAGAATCTGCATATGCTATTGTGCAGCTATGAGGGGATAAAATGAGAACTATGTCCCTTCATATAAGAATTATGTCCCTCAAATGAAATCTTCCTTCAGTGCCTAAATTTCCAGCAACAAAGTTGGAAGGAAACCTTCATTAGGAGGCAGAATTCTTATTTTAAGGGAGAAGATGTCCTTGTTTTGTCTTCTTTATAGCTGCGTACTGTACACATATAGATGCATGTGTGTGTGAGTGAACATACACACATGCACACAAACCTAAAAAGGGTTAGATATCACATTAGGGAAGGGAAAATCGTATTGAAATTAGTTATGAAGACCACACAGTATGAAATATGTAAAATGAAATATAAGCTTCATTTAACTAGGTAAAGAAAAAAGAACAAAATAATACATTTACTCAAACATCTGTCTTGAGAAATGTTACTGATCTGTGAGTGTATATGTGCCTTAAGGCACCCTGTTGACTTGTGGAGAATATATGAATTTTGCTGGGCTTTCTTATGCAGGAAATACTCAAATGTAGCTTTACCGGTTCTTCCCTCTGGAATATAGCCTATAAAACCTGATATTCATAGGCAGACTCCTATTTCATAATGACAATAATGACTACAGAGCTGACTCTGTAGTGATTTCAGCTAGGGCTATGGATAGAGTGGTCCATGCCCAGTGAGCCTTCGCTAAATCAGATCAGCCGAGAATTAGAACTAGCAAAGCTACAGAGATTTATTACAATTTGGCCAAATAGGATACAAGTAAAAGCAAGGTCTTTCAAAAGGCACAAGCATATTCACAGAAAAATACATGACATCTTATACAGTTCTGACAGCTTTTCAGACTTCCCTCTCCCTCCCCTAATTGGCTGAAAAGAAGGGGAGGCTAGATATTGTGCCAGAATTGCCCTGGGGTTCCTTTGACATCACAACCTGCAGGAGAAGATTCTTGTGATTGGAAGCAGAGGCGGTTCAACCACCAGGCCAACTACGCAGTTGCCTGTAGCGCCATCTTGTTGGGGGCACCATCGAGGCAACTCCTGTCTCCTGCGGCCTGCCTCCGCAAGGTATTGAACTGCTTTTTCTGTTGATTTGTTGTAAAACATGATGTTTTAGTGCTTAATTTGTAAAATCTTAATGTAATTTGATGTTTAATAGGTTTTTCCTTAATCCCTCCTTATTATCAAACATTTTCGCTTATCCAACGCTTTTATTTTTCAGTGATTGGTTGGGCGGGGGGGGGGGGGGACAAAATTCTGTTTGCCTACACTTGAAAAATACCTAAGGCCGGCTCTGATTGGAAGAAGGGCAACTGGTGGTTGGACAGTTTAAAGAGCCAATCCATTTAGGGATGCCCTCTGGGAGGGCAGAATTTAGGAGGAAATTGTGATGTGAATATGCTGATGAGTCCCTGATTAACTCAAGTGTCCAGTTCCATATAAAAACAAAGGCTGCAAGACCCAAAAGACAAAGGTGATAATTCCAGACAATCAAGGGCTTGGCTGCCTGTATAGAAAGTTAATGAATTCATATTTGCTGAGCTCCTTCTTCCACAGGAGCGGCAGACTCTCAGCCTCCAGTTGAATAAACAAACATTCTGAGCTCATCCAGGTGACAAAGAGGACCATCTATCTGCAAACCAACACAAAGTTTTTGATTTTATCTAGCTTGGAAAATAGCTGGAGAAACTCTGGCTATGATCTCCTCTCCCAAGGGCTTATGTAAACTGAGGACACAGAAAGGTATCTGCCTTCAAGATACATTTTGATAGATTCATTTGATACAATTTATACATTTTATACTTCTAGGAATGGACACAGTACATGGAAGATACAAGCTACACAAAATCACCATGTTGGTACATTTTACTTAAGGATTAGATTTGATAGAGTTTTTAAGGTACAGTTGCTGCTAGGTCAATTCCAGAGCCTTTAGCTTTTTCGACAATTAACAGAAATTGTTTAGAAAATAAACAGGGAAAATCATATAACTTACTTGAAATCTCTTGATGATCTATAAAAATGGGGGTAGGGGTGCACCATGGCTCAACAACTACCCTGCTTAGTTCCCAAGATGCCTATATGGTAAGTCCCTAGTGCCTTCTCTTTCAAATCAAACAAACAAAACAAAACACCAATTCAGAAGGACCTATTCTTGAATGCCACAGCACTAAGTGTTATGCCAAAGATGTAAAACAACAGAGAAGCCATAATTTTACATAGAACACAGCCAAGGCAAATATGGACAAATCTGGTAAAGGCAAAATATCCACAGGAATGTTAATAGAACTAATATAAATTGTACTGGATTGCAATGAACCAAAAGCTGGTTTTTAATTGTTTTTAACCTTTCTAATAATAATAATAATAATAATAATAATAATAATAATAATAATAATAATAATAATAATAATAATAATTTTATTTTTATATCCCACACCATCTCCCCTCGGGGACTTGGGGTGGCTTACATGGGGCCAAGCCCGACAACATAATTAAAATAGAATGAACAAGAAAACATAATGCACAATTCACAGTATCAAAAAGGATAAAATAGCAATACAGTATAAAACAGGAATATTATAACAATGGCTAATAATATCAACCAGGCACAGTTTCTATCGTCTTCATGGGGGGGGGGGGGGGGGACTAAGGCATCAGTACAAAATAGGATGATGGCCAAAGTGTGTAAAATGATAAGGACCTGATAAAGTGCAAGATAGATTATTATTACCATCTGGAACTGGTTATCTAATGACTGTCTTGTCAAAAGCCAGACAGAACATCCAGGTCTTCAATTCTTTTCTGAAGGTGGATAGGGAGGGAGCTAACCTAATCTCCCTGGGGAGGAAGTTCTAGAGCCGGGGGGCGCAGCCGAGAAGGCCCTTTCTCTCCTCCCCACCAATTGTAACTGTGAGGAAGATGGAAGTGAAAGAAGGGCTTCCCCAGATCTTAGAGATCGTGTAGGTTCATAGGGGAAGACGTGGTCACGAAGATGGATAGGTCCCGAACTGTTTAGAGCCTTATAGGTAATAACCTGCACCTTGAACTGGGCCCGGAATGTTATCGGCAGACAGTGGAGCTGCTTAAACCGGGGGGTTTACCATTCCCTGTAAGCAGCTCCAGTTAGTAACCTAACTGCTGACCTTTGTACCAACTGCAGTTTCCAGGCCGTCCATCCTTGAGATAACTAGAGCATGGACCACTATGGTCAAGTCAGACTTCTCGAGGTACGGTTGCAGTTGGTGCACCAGCTTTAGTTGTGCAAAGGCCCTCCCGGCCACCGCTGACACCTGATCATCAAGCAACAGTGATGAGTCCCCCAAACTGCAGACCTGTGTCTTCAGGGGGAGTGCGACCCTGTCAAGCACAGGTTGTCACCCTATACCCTGATCGGTCGAACGACTGATCTGGAGGACCTCTGTCTTATCAGGATTGAGCTTCAGCTTGTTGGCCCTCATCCAGCCCATTACAGACACTGGTCCAGGAACTGAGGGGCTTCCTTGGAAGTAGGTGGAAAGGAGTAGTAGAGTTGAGTGTCATCTGTGAAGAGATGGCACCGAACTCCAAAACTCCAGATGACCTATCCCAGTGGTTTCATGTAGATGTTAAAGTTTATGGGGGGTGGGGAGAATAGAACCTTGCAGGACCCCACAGGTCAAAGGCCAGGGGTCCGAGCATGGCGAGCAGATATCTCCCCAGAAGGATACCATGGTCAATGGTACTGAAAGCTGCTGATGTGTCCAAGAGAACTAACAGGGATACACTCCCCCTGACAAGTTCTCTGTGGAGGTCATCCACCAAAGCCTGGTACAGTGACCAGGCCTGAAGCCAGACTTGAATGGGTCAAGACAATCAGTATCATCCAAGAATCCTTGGAGTTGAGAGGCAACCACTCACTCCAGAACCTTGCCTAAAAATGGGAGGTTTGAAATTTGTCAATAGTTTGAAGATTGATCAGTCTAATCTTTGGCTGCATCTACACTGCCATATAAAATCCAGATTATTTGCTTTAAACTGGATTATATGGCAGTGTAGATCCAGTCATTAGCTCCACACAGGTTGACTATTTGTTTGAATTCTTTAGTGTTTTTCTTCTTTTTCCATTTCTTATCCCTTTCCCTTTTAAGCCCTAGCTCTCTAGAAACTTTTTTAGCCATCAGTCCTAGTTTCTTGAGATTCCTCCCAAGTTTTTCCTCCCTGAAACTGTTTGAAATTGTGCTTTCAATATCTCACTTTTAAGAAAAACTCATTCATAGTAAAGTTCTTTTTCCTTTTAATATTTTTGACTATGAGATCAAATGCAGTATTTCCATAAGTTTACTGAAATCACCTACTTGACTATGCTTGGCTTCCCTTTTCTAATGTTTAATACACTCCAGATTGTCTGTTCTGTTCCAGGTGAAATGGAATACTCTGGTCACGTTACATCTTCTACATGTCACGGAGTAGCATGAAGTTTAAGAAGAAATCCTTCTGGAGTGGGTTTTTTTTAAAAGGAGAAGACAGTAGGAACTTATTCAGCATTTGTAACATTTGCTTTGTTTATAAATATGAAATTGTTTCAGAAGCACACAGTTGCTTCTTCAGCAAGGTAGGAATGCCAAGACAAAGACCCTGTTTTTCCTCTAAGATCCTGTAGCTACAACAAGCTGGCAGTGTTTCTATTCCATTCTTTTAAAATGGAATAACCTCTGACCCTTCCCTTACACATATACATACAGTCTGCCAAGTATTTTCCTCACACTCAATCCCTGTCAGCATATTACCTTCTTTGGGAACTACTCACAGCTATTAGGAGCCATAAACATTATTTTGTCAGGACCCTGGCCACTCATTTATTGTGATGAAGCTTATCAACACCGCAATATATATGCTCAAGTTGAGAAGCTTCAATGTGCACCATAGGGAAGGGGGCTATCAGCCAAAATGGTCTGCCCTCTTCTCATCTATTTTCAAGGAAGTTTCTCAGAGAACAATTGCAATGCCTCATTCTGTTCATGGAGATGGAGAGGGGTCTTGGAACATGCTGTGCCCAGGCTGTTCACGAGCATTGGATCATGTTTGCCAGAAAATTCCTCACACAAGAACAAGGAACTTTCATGCTGGTCCATGCCCCAGATAGCCATTCCATGCTAATGCAAGGCTGACAGCAATAAAGTACTGGCTGCTTTGGAACACCCTGAACAGAATGTGGAATCAGTGGGGCAGAAAAAGAAATAGCTAAACTTACAGCGGAGAAGCTTAGAAGTTACGTTTCAGACTCATTGAATTTAGAGACATGCCTAAGAGTTAAATATTAATAAATGGGGAAACTTGAGTTACATTAGGATTTTCATTTGTTATCAGTTACAGCTTCAATTATATGTTGTTGTTATTATTATTATACTATATTTATACCCCACCCTTCTCACCCCAAACTCAGAGCAGCTTACAGACCATGGCAAATTCAAAGCCACATTACATATACCACAATAAAAATAACATATCAATTTAAACAATATAAGTACAATGAAACAGTACAGTTAAAATATAAGTACAATAAAACAGCTTAAAAGCATACATTCAATCCCAACTAAAGTTGGCTGATGAAATAAAAACATCCCAAGCAGACAGCAGGCATGGAGGGGCAACCCCGAAAATGAGGTTAATTGACTGAACTCAAAGCACCAACAATGGGGTAGTAATCGTCCGGGCAGCAGGATAGTAGGGCCATGGGGCCCCGCTGCATCAAGCTGAAGCAATAGAGTAGATGGCAAAGCAGTTGGGGGGGGGAGGCATGGTGGCCGCTGAATGTTGCTCATGAATTACTTTGAATTCATTCTCTTGACAATTTTGGGTTTATGTACACTTTAGAATTAATGCAGTTCTCACCATGGACCAGAGCTGGTCCAACAATGAGGCAAATTAAGTGGTCGCTTCGGGCGCCAAACATACAGGGGCACAGTCGAGACTGCTTTTTCTGTTGATTTGTTGCAAAATGTGATGTTTTGGTGCTTAATTTGTAAAATCTTAATGTAATTTGATGTTTAATAGGCTTTTCCTTAATCCCTCCTTATTACCCAACAGTTTCGCTTATCCAATGCTTTTATTTTTCAGTGATTGTTTTTTTTTGGGGGGGGGGGGCACCAAAATTCTGTTCGCCTACACTTGAAAAATACCTAGGGCCGGCTCTGCCACGGACTCAATGATATAGAATCATGGGAGTTGTAGCTTTAACTTTCTTTGCCAAAGAGGGCTGGTGTTTCTCCAAACTTCAAATCCCAAAATTCCATAGCGTTGAGCCATGACAATTAAAATGTTGTTAATCTGGACTGATTCTGTTTCGTTAATGTATAATTTATGCTCCATGTAAGGTTGAGTCCTAGTTTAAACTTGCAGACAGACTGGGCAGCACTTCCATTTAGAAATAATTGAGTTTGCCAATTAAACTTTAGGTTAGGTCTCAGATTCTTTTCCTGTTTCTTGTCACAGACATTTGCAATATTTGGTAAGTTCCTGTTTTTTTGTTTTGTTTTTTAAAACTGAGCAGCATTTCCTTCCATGTGCACTGTTCAGAATTTGATAGTTTTCGCTATTTCTAGAATGAAGAAGATTATGTTGTATTTCACTGGCATGTATCTGTCAAATAAAAAAAGGTAGAAACTAATTCAGCAATAGGAACATGGTTCAATACATCGAGATACAAAGGCAGACTTCTAAGAGCTAACTCACTCAAAGCACTTTGCCTGGAAAGGTGAATATGTCAGTTTGCTTTCTCCTACATTAGATTTGTCAGTTTCTATCTGTTGAATTTATGGGGGAAACTGCAACTTTGGAAATGTCTTATCAAAACGAGAATGAAATCACTTTTTTATTTCATTTTCACTCTAATTAGTCTTGGGATAAGCAAAAGGCAATTCTTCAATCAGCACTTATTAATAATAGGTAAGGTAGGTAAAGGTCTTTCTGTGACATTAAGTCTAGTTGTGTCCAACTCTGGGGGTTGGTGCTTATCTCATTTCTAAACCGAAGAGCTGATGTTGTCCATAAACACCTCCAAGGTCATGTGGCTGGCATGACTGCATGGAGCACCGTTACCTTCCAGCCAGAGCAGTACCTATTGATCTACTCACATTTGCATGTTTTTGAACTGCTAAGTTGGTAGAAGCTTTGGCTAACAGTGGGAGCTCACTACACTCCCCTGATTTGCAATGCTGACTTTTTGGTCAGCAAGTTCAGCAACTCAGCGGTTTAATCCTCTGCACCACGGGGTGCTCCCTATTAATGATAGGTACTCAGTTTAGAGAACTATGTTCATAATGGAATAGTTCTTGTGTTTCTCACTTTCCCATTAAAGAGAAAAAGATACTGTAAATACTTCTACACAGAGCCCTCTCTTATAATTTCATTTCTGCATTGTTGTAGAGTTAAGCTAAATCAGATTCCTGCCCAAGTGAGTGGCTCAGGTAATGGTTCAAAACAGTGTTAAATGTAGATCAACTCCATCCTAAGTTTCCACTACTCCATACATGCACTTGCTCTCTTTCAAATTACTGCAAAATGCTTGAAGATCACTATGGTATATCTGTGGCTGTCATTTCTTGAAAAGGAAGTAATGACTAAGGATTTCTCAATTTCTTTGTATAGATATAAGTATTTTGGGATCTCTTGTTATTAAACCAACCTGAAAGTCATTCTGAGATGCTTAATTGCTCAATTTTTCCCTCCACAGATACATTTCACTGTGACATAGATTCATTGATGTTCATGATCTCCCATTCACAGAGGTTAATAACACTACAATAGTTTAATCTCACTGAGTAATTAGTACAATTTACATTTCTCATTTGTTTTGATCAGGATACACTGGCCATTTCAAAACTGTGATCAGAAGCACTCTGGCTAGGAGAAGGCATTCTCTTCCCTTCCATACTAATATTTCCATGTCAAAAAATTACTAGAAAATAAAGACAGCAAATCAATCAAAACATTGCTCAGGAGGAGAAAAACTTTTTTCTACCCTCAAGAAATGAAATATAGACTAAATGAAAGCAGTTCTAGAGAGAAATTAAATCAGCATCGATGTGCTTGAAACCGTATTACCTGCATTTATCCCAGGAAGTAATGTTGGTTGTATTTCAAAAATAAAAATGCCAATTTAATAACCTAACATTTTGAGATGTTTTCTTCATTAAGTGAAACAAATCATGATATTTGCATTGTGAATATAGACATATTGAAGTTAAGTCTAGGAGCACAATTAAATGCATTTCTATTCAGCGATGTCCATTGAGTTCTAAATTAGTACAAGATCAAGAGGAACATGTGTCGGATTGCACATGATAATTGAAGGGCTTCTGCACAGAGGAGTCTGTTATTTGTCCAGCATGATAACTTGGAGCATGTCAGTTAAAGTGATACAATCCTGGGAGGGGGGGATTTATGGCCTAATGTTCCTGTGGACTCAGATCTAGAGTGGAAACTACCTAAATATCACAGTGTTATTCACTGCTTTCTCCTGGGTCCTTGCTTGGGGAAGGAAATAATGAATTTCATCTTTGCATTAGGGGAGAATGGACCATTTGCTTACTTTTGATGTCAGGATCAATTCACACATTTCAACTGACATTTCAAATAATCTAGCAGGACTTACAAATAAATCTGAATACTTCACATGATGAAATGAAAAACAAATGAGTGAAGTGAAATTCATGGTAGAGGTAATAAAAGCAACACATGATCAACATGGAAAAAAATAAAGGAACTAGAAAAAAAAACAACAGTATGAAGGACAACCTCAAAATGAAGTCAACCAGATACAACGTCTGGACTATCTGCAAAGACAAATTTCATTGAAACCAAGAGGTACCTTGAAAGAGATTTAAAAAATTACGAATGGCAATAGTAGAAGTATTTGCAGAATTGCTTACCATTCAGCCCCATGAAATTGAAAAATAGCTTATGTGCACAAAATTAATTCTAATTATACCAGAAAGATCAAAGTCCTGAGAGATGTAGTCGTAACCTTTGCTAAAAGAAGCCTGAGAGACTTGTTCTACAAATGGCAGCAATGATCCCATTAAAATAAAGGACAAGAGAATAAGGACGTCACTCAGATAGAAAGGAGTCTATGATAATGTCCAAAATCTGAGAAAGATGTGGATTGATATTGTAGAACATGAAAAACAGGAACCAGAGGTGGAGAAAAAACTGAGCAAGATGCTGGAGGCAAATGTTGAATGGCTTAGTGAGAACAAACCCTTGAGAAAGAGTAGTTTGAGAGATCTGGTCTTCAGGACCTATCTGGAAAAGTTTTTTTAAAATGAACTATAAAAAATATTATCATACTGAATGATTATGGTTAAATCAGAAGAGATTTTGAACCCAAGAGTTGTGAATGGAAAATATTATTACTGTTACTATTGTATGTGTGTGTATGTATGTGTGTGTGTGTGTGTGTGTGTGTATATATTAGGGTTGGGTGAATTGTTCATATGCCCGTTAAATTAGGATCAAATTCAGATCTAAAGCACTTTTGAAGCATGTTCTGATGCACCTGCTCAGTACCTTCCCAATATTAAGAATTTGAATCAAAAGTCACCTTTTTCTCATCTGTCTCTGATGTCTTCAGATGTAGCTGTGACCAAGCCCCGCTGAGAGGTGAAGCCAAACATGTTGGCATGCCTCTCAGCCAATGAGGGCTGACAGAAGAGGGAGGGAGAGGCGGGACCATCATTCCTGTAGCCTTTTTTTAAAAATGTTGTTTTAAAAAACTTTGAAAATTCCCAAAAAACCAGTGGATGGGTGAAACATTATGAAACTTGATAGGCAAAGAGTGGTAAATATTTTCTGCGATTGCAGAAAATTTCACCCCAATAGCTTTAAAAATGTAGGAGAACGGAGCCTCTGAATCTTCCCCATTTATTTAAGGGGAAGCAAGAAGCCATATGCCTGGACTAAACTACATTTCTCAAAAAGCATTGGGCTGAAGCAGACATTTCCCCAATAGTACTATGCCCTCTTTAAAACTACAATTCCCAGATGTCCCAGGCCCTCTCTCCTCTTAACATTCCCCACCCCTTTTTGTCCTCACTTGACCATCTTGACCAAACTTTCATATGTGAATTTTTGGAAGGTATGAGAAGTTTAGAGAGAGGGAGGGAGGGAGAGGTTTGAGAATTGGACTCCGATTGTGACTTGATTCCCCACTCAGCCATGGAAACTCACTTGGGCAAGTCACACACTCTCAGCCCCAAGAAAAGCCAATGAAACAGGAAATAACACTTTCAAACCAGGAACAGATTTCCTTATTCAGAGGCTGATGACCATCTGTCAGGAGTGATTTGATGGTGTACTATGATCTCTGTTCCTGGGTGATAAATGTCATTTCCTAATTGTTTCTGTCATAGAAACATGGCTAAACTTTATTACACTGTCAAAACTTTGTCTTTGCACAAGGGACATGGTGCTATGATAGCACATTATGTTTTGCTGGGTGTCCACCAATTTCACTGAGTTTCAGCCACAAAAACAAAGTTTCTGAAGTAGAAAAATGACTTTCAAAGTAAAGACAATCCAATGAAACAGGAAATAATACTTTCACACCAGGAACAGATTTCTGCAATTATTAAATAATGGTTTCTTATCTAAGCTATGAAAATTTTCCAAAAATTAGAGGATAGGGGAAACGTTCTGAATTTTGGTGAGCTAGCAGTGTTAAATGTGTTTTATCACTGTTCCAAGTTTGCAGAGGATACCTAAAAAATCAGGGTGGGAGAGTCCTGTAAATCCCCCCCCCCCGGTGCTGTTTTTGGCCACTGTGCATGTCCATCCACCATTAACTAATTAATTTCAAATATTCAGAATATTCATTAAGTTTAAAAAAATGGGTCAAAATTTTGAAGTAGTTTCAGAAACGAAGTGCCAGCGCCCCCTAGAAGTGAGTATTGAACCATTTTTTCATGGATTGCACATGCCTAATATATATACTTTTATTTTGTGCTAAACACTAGGATTATGCAGCTATTCATTTTGAATGTTCACCTTTGGCTGTTTCGACATGTTTGGATGTCCATAATGGTAAGGGCTCCACCACAATTTTTTTTCAACCAAAGCAGACCATTTGGCTGTTAGTCACAGCTACCTTCAATTTCTATGTGGGATTACATGGTTCATGGAGAGGCTGCCATGTGCTCACATGGGGTTTTCCTGTGAGCCCTGCCTGTTGGACCAATCAGAATAGAAGAAAGCCATGACATGTCTTATGCAAGCTGTGTATATTTGATTGGGATGAGTAACTCCATTGCTCAGTTGTGTCCTGGTGCTTCGATCCCTGCAGTTAGATTGCCTTTCCACTAGCTCACTCACCACTTTAGCTTTTGGCTTGGCTCATTGAATCTATTTTTTTTATTTTCCTTGATTTTCCTAGAATTTCCTTTATGTTCTTGATTTTTTATTTAGGGAATAAAAATTTCCCTAAAAATTTAGGGAGTGGGAGTTGGAAAGTACAGGTGGGTGGGTACCTGGCGTTTGGGGACTTGGGTGGATGACTGTGTTTTCCTTTTAGGGTGGCTCTAAACCTTGAGTCACCCTTTAGCCTTTACCAAAGCCTTTAGCTTCTTCCCTTCTCAACTTATATTTTTTTCCTCCCTCCTCTCATTCAGAAAGTACGGTACTTTTAAAAGATTAACAATAATAATAATAATAATAATAATAATAATAATAATAATAATAATTCCAGTAACGAGCAAAGCCTCATTCTCAGAAAAACTACCTACCTAGTATCCACCTACTTACTTAAGCCAACCACCAATACCTTTTTAAGTTTTTATTTCTAGAAAGAAAAGAAATTCCTAAACGGCAGGGGATGACTTAAATGTTATGAAACTTTGTGGGCTAACAATGACAATGACAGATGTGTTCTTCAAGTGTGGCCATTTCCAACCCAATAGCCCTAAAAATGATGGGAAGGGGAGCCCAGGAAGCCTTACAAATGCCACGAATGGGCCGGATCTTGTCACATTTTTTGGCTGCTGACCAAAAATGGCTTTTTGGATGGCAGCCGTTCTCAGGAGGTTCATGAAAAATTGATCCATGGATCTGTTGAAATTTAGATAACAGAACTGGATTGCAGCCTACTAAGTACCCACCCAAAAATTAAGAAATTTTGTGAAATGACATTAACTAATAAGATTGAAAGGGGCCCCTGGGGCACAGTGTGTTAAAGCGCTGAGCTGCTGAACTTGTGGACCAAAAAGTCCCAGGTTCAAATCCCGGGAGCAGAATGAGCGCCCACTGTTAGGCCCAGCTCCTGCCAACCTAGCAGTTCGAAAACATGCAAATGTGAGCAAATCAATAGGTACCGCTCCGGCGGGAAGGTAACAGCACTCCATGCAGTCATGCCAGCCACATGACCTTGGAGGTGTCTTTGGACAATGCCGGCTCTTCGGCTAAGAAATGGAGATGAGCACCAACCCCCAGAGTCGGTCATGACTGGACTTAATGTCAGGGAAAACCTTTACCTTTACTAATAAGATTGAAATGGTCTGTAAAAATGAATTTGTTATATAGAGCTATATAAATTTGATATAATACAAAAAGACAGGATGATAATAATAAAATGATACACACACACACACACATATAGTTATATATATACACTAACCTACTGACAATTTAAATGAACATTGTAGAAATCTCTGTGTAGATATTAATAATAATTTAAGAAAATATTTAAAGTGAAACAATCTATCATGAAAAATTAAGATCGATTTCTATTGAAGATGAACGAGAAAGGAATATATGAAGACTAGTGGCCCATCCAGACAGTAGGTTTATCCCAGGAGCGTCTGCTTCAAAATGGAGGGTGGCCAAATGACATCTCCTGAAAACGTGGGAGCAATCACTACAAGGCCAAAGAAAGCAAGATTTTCAGGTGTGGGAATATCCCAGTTCTGGCCAGCAAATGCAGATATTCAAATCTCTGTATGTCCCTACATGCATAAAATACAGGATTTTTATGTTGGTTTGTTCCTGGGTTATACATGTCGGTTCCTGATTGGTTGTATCCTAAAAACATGGCAACAGTTGACTAGAGGGTGAAAAGTTTATCCTAGCAAATGAAAATTTGTCCCTCACACCTTTAATGAAGTTTATAACACACAAACAAAGGCTTTGCCATGCAATCAACTTTCCCCATATCTTTATGATAAAAGCAATGAGGAACAGATATGTATAACCCAGGAACAGCATCCCGTAGTTTACAGGCACAAGTACAAGACCAAACTTATCTACACAGATGGCCAGGCTGTCTCTATAACCCAGGAATGGAACTTATGCAATGATTCGCATATTCATATAGTTGCCTCTTATTTATTTATTTTTTAAAAAAACTGCCAAAATTTCCAGCTGATGTCCCACAGCAGCCATCTTGGGGGACAAAGCAGCAAGTGTGGACAATGGAGGCAGAAATCCTGGGACCCGAGTCCCAGGTCTTCTCAGGTTTCGTTTTTTGTTTTTGTTTTTTTGCCCCTGATTAAAACCCATGATTTATGTGCTGTCTGGAAGCACTCTAGGAGACAATGTGAGAAGACATAAGAAGATACAACCAATGGACTTAAAATTAAAATTGTTGCAATCTTTAATATTTTATGAAATGTGTTAAAGAAATGAAATGAAGACTTAGTTGTAATAATAATAACTTGTAAAACTACTCCCCATACCTCAACATCCCCCAACCTCTTTGTTTTCTCCTTGTGACATATTGGACATTTGTAAAGATGCAACTAACTAATAACTAATCTATTATCCCTATGTTTTTCTTTTTCGTTCCCTTTTCCCCCACCCCCACCCCCACTTTCCTAGTAAATGTTTAATAAAAGGGTCTGCATTACTGTAAAAGATAGACCTTGGACATGATTTTCCTTTTTAGAGATCCCTGATAGAAAAAAAAATCCACTCCATCCCCCTACTAAAGATGTACTGAGCATCCTTCCAATTCCTACCACTTTGTGGCTTAGTGCAAAAGCCTTGCATATATAACATCCCAAACAGATGGATCTTTAACTTCTGATTAGATCCCTTCGGTGTACAAAAGCTCAACTCCTTGAGGTAACCTGTTCCAGAGCTGAATAGCAATTTTCACTAGAAATTTATAATTTGGTTTAAATCTAATACTTTGTTATGCTCAGCCTCTGATTCCAATCTCTGGAGATAAAAGAAATTAGTCTATTACATCTTAAATGCAATTTATCCTAAAGTTACAAGAGTTACAAGAGTTTCCATCAATAAGTTTGTATGAAAGAAGTCTATTTTTGATTAATGGCAGTTACCCATCTCAGAACAAGACATATAGACAACGACATCTTTGCTACAATCTTTGACCTGTAAATAAATAAAAATCAATCTGAAACCACAGTTATAGACATGGAAGATTTCTTATCTAGTCCAAAATCCTACTGATGCCAAAATCTGCCACTACAGTATTTTTGACAAGTGGTTATACAACCTTTATTCAGAAATGCCTCATGAAATTGATGTGATCACATTCTGAAACAAGTAAGTGTATTACTTTGGTGATATAGGGACATTCTTTCCAAGGTTTAGCCAGTATGTTTTTTTCTTTGCAATTTGTATCCTTTGGTTTTTATTGTTTATTCGTTCAGTACCTTCTGACTCTTCATGACCTCATGGACCAGGCCATGTTAGAGCTCCCTGTTGGCCATCGCTACCCCCAGCTCCTTCAAAGCCCTATATGAGAGCCATGCGTGAGTTGGGGCCTTTTACCCTAGCACTCAAGACATGGCTCTTTACTAGAGCTTTTAATCTATTTTAATATTTTTATCAATATTTGTATGTATGTATTTTTATCCTTTTTTATCTTGTAAATCGCCTAGAGCATCGTGGATGGAGGGCGATTAATAAGTAATTAAATGATGATGATGATGATGATTATGAAAGTCAAACTTTGAAGGAGCTGGGGGTAACTTCTAGGATACCATCCATCCATCTTGTCCTTGGTCAGCCCCTCTTCTTTTTTCCTTCAATTTTCCGCAGCATCATTATATTCGCCAAGCTTTCTTGTCTTCTCCTTATGTGGCCAAAGTACTTCATCTTTGCCTCTAATATCCTTCCCTCCAGTGAGCAGTTGGACGTTATTTCCTGGACTATTGAATCTTATTGTGGTCTAAGGCACTCTCAGAATTTTCTTCCAACACCACAGTTCAAAAGTGTCTATCTTCCTTTACTCAGTCTTCCTTATGATCCAGCTCTCACATCCATAGATTACTACAGGGAATACCATTGCTTTAACTATGTGGATCTTTGTTGCCAGTGTGATGTCTTAATTGTCGAGAGCAAAATAATATAATAGCTCTGTGATAGTCTTCATTCAGCACACATGCTTGCTGTAATTTGGAAGGAAATGAGAGTGTATGCTCAGCACCCCCATTTTGTCAATTCTTAACATTTTCCCAGTTGACCAAGAAACCTAAATGGGACTTTCATAGAATCATAGAATCGTAGAGTTGGAAGAGACCTCACGGGCCATCCAGTCCAACCCCCTGCAAGAAGCAGGAAAATCTAATTCAAATTGTGATTGTGTTCAGATATATTTAAACCGAATCCTCATAGTCAACCAAAACTCTTTTTTGTGCTAAAATAACCATTTATGCTAAAAAGCAATGCAATTAGAACTTCACTTCATATGTTTAATAACAACACAAGAAAGATTGTACCTGAGAAGACAAGTGTGGAAATATTGGATAGAAAGCTTATATCTATGCTCACATATTCAGAGTGCACATAGGTAGGTCAAACAATGGAATTCATCTAAGGAAAAATAGTCTCCATAATCAGAATACATCAAAACACAGAAACATCTAAAATTCCATCATATAGTGCACTTTTCTTTTTCAGAATTTTTTTTCCACTTCTGACAGATACAGCAGTATGTCCCCCTGACCCTTTTTATCCATTTATTGCAAACTTTAACTTTTTTATTCACTTGGGATTGTTAACATTTGAATTGCCCTAGAATTTCTCTTCAGCACATGAATGCTTTCTCACAGCTGTATGGATGTAATGACTTTTTTTAATACTGGGGGCAAACTGATGCTATTTTCCATGGAAACAAGGACTTTTATTGTTTTATTGAGAAAGGCTTACTGAAAATGAAAAGTATATCCCATGGTAAAACTGAACAGTGTGTAAAATGATGATTGTACTTCTGAAAGAGAAGGAAGGTTTTAAATAGTTTTTATTTCATTATATGACTTCTCTTTTGAATGCTTTCTCTTCAGACATAAGGAAGCTGCCATTGAAACAACAGAGATATCAATACATTTTTAAAATATTTTATGATTTAGATAAGTATTGGTTAATCAAGTTGCCCTTAATGAATCCCATCTCTGTTGTCTGGTCTCTTTATTCCTTGGGTTGGGAAGGAAATGGCATCACAGTATCACATAATCTAATATTATTTGTATCAATATAAAATATCTATGGTGTGACCTACAATGATGGGATGATTAATGTAGAAAGCATTGCACTGTACTTCAGAAGACCTTAACAGTAGAAGGGACAGGTTCATGTGCAGTTACTTCATGATCTAGGCCAGTGGGTCTCAACCTGTGGGTCCCCAGATGTTTTTGGCCTTCAACTCCCAGAAATCCAAACAGCTGATAAACTGGCTGGGATTTCTGAAAGTTGTAGGCCAAAACACATGGGGACCCACAACTTGAGAACCACTGATCTAGGCCAACTCAGTTGTAAGTTGACTATCCAATTTCTTTAGATTACAGTTTATCAATATAAATCCAGGCCTTTATTCTTGCTTCCTGTCTGAGGTTTCAAGTTTTTTAAACAACACATGGGAATCCAGCAGCACCTTTTTAAAACATGTGTCAAACATGTTTTAAAAACACATGTCAATTCTGTTCATAGAATTCATTGTTCCATTATCTCACCACAAGCTACTTTCAGTGGGACAATGAATTCTATGAACAGAAAGATGGAGTAGCCATGGGGAGCCTTCTCAGCCCAGTAGTAGCAATTTTTACATGGAACACTTTGAAAACAAACCCTAGAAACAGCACCAAAGAGCCAACTATATGGTTCAGATATGTTGATGATACCTTCACCATTTGAAGCCATGGAAAATTCAGCAAGTTTCTGGACCACCTTAACAGCATCCACCCAAACATCCAAGGGAAGGATGATAGTGCTTGGTAAAAAAGGTGCTGGCTTTAGCTTATAAAGTCCAAGATAGTTTGGGCCCAGCCTACTTGAGGGACCGCATGTCCTTCTATCAACCCACTTGATCCCTGTGATCATCAGGAGAGGCCCTCCTCTCGCTCCTACCACTGTCACAAGCATGGTTGGTGGGAACAAGAGAGAGGACATTTTCAGTGGTGGCCCCACAGCTCTGAAATTCCCTCCCCAAATAAATACATTCAGCCCCCATGTTATTGGCTTTTGACACCCAGGTGAAAACTTTTTTTTTTTTTATGGAAGCAGGCCTTCCCCAACTACACATAATAGTAGCTATCTCAGTCAGACAAGGCTCATATGACCAAAGTCTTGGAGCTCTGAGATGTTTAGTTTAATGTTTTAACAACCTCACTGTCCTGAGGTGTAGAGATTTTAATGAAAATGATATATGTGATTATTTTAATGCTTATTTATATTTATGTAAATTGTGTTTTATGCAATATGCCAATTTATTGTTTATATTGGGGTTGTGGGATGATGGTTTTCTGTATTATGTAGTTGTTTTTTCTATTTTGTTCGCTGCTTTGCGTCCCATTTGTGAGAGAAAAGTGGGATAAAAGTAAATCATCATCATCTAAAAAGTCATTGGAAAAAAGGGAAGATCACAGTATGGATTGATTGAGTCAAAGAAGGGTCCTTAATTTGGGAGACCTGACTAGGGCAGTGATGTCTTCTGCATAGAATTACCAGAAGAGCTTGTGACTCAAAAATTGCATGGCCATAGTAAACTGCAGTATTTCCTTGGTTATGACAAACCTCTTTATTTCAGTGATCACGGAACAAGTTCTAAACTGAATGAATAACAACCAAAGCATTAGATTAAAAAATAAGTATTGCCTAAAATTTCCATTTCCTTATGAGGGGATTCTTTCCCCTTAGGGGAAGTCTTAGCTAATTTAAGAGGGAATTAGTCTGACATATTCTATATTCTCTATTCATCCTGAACTTATTCATAGGCAAGATTTTAGCCATTAAACTCTTGAACAGATTGCCTTAAATATAAATATTTGGTCATTAAGTGTTGAGGCAGTGATTGGGGAGCCATTTGCAAGATTGAAAAAAGAAACACTTAAAGGTAGATAGCATCCTTTCCTCTGAGCTTTATACATGATTAATGCATTTTGACAGTATAAAGATAGATGTTGAAAGCACAAGTAACATTTTCCAATGCAGCAATGTTAATTGGCTCAAAACACTTGTTATTGAAACATCAGTGCTATTACAAGGGCTTAGGTGCCCAGTGACTTCTACTATATACATTTTACCCATGTTCATCCTGCATTTCATGGTTCTGTTTGTCAAAGTATTTCCATAGGGTCTTTCCCAAGGTGTTTCTATCCTCATTCCTTTTCATCTTCCATTTATGTACTGCAAAGCTGCTATCCTTGCTGCTGGCAAAGACATTTTTGCTTGGTAAACTTTCTTCTGCTGATATCTTTAGATTTATATGAAACCAAAGGCAGATTCTGAATTTCTAGCAGATGAGCAAGCACTATCTTTGTTTGTTTATATTTTTCCAGTAGTCTTTTGATCACTGTGACACTATCTCTTTTGGTGACAGCTTAATAACTGTACTTGACACTTATCTACATGTTTTTTTAAAACGGGGCATACAATCTCATACTTTAAAAAAACCCTTTAAATTTACTTCTCACTGTTGTATTTTCAAGTTTAGTATTTAAAATTTTTTGTCAGTCTGCTGGTATATGAAATATTCTAAGTATGTATCAGCAGCATCACTATTTTACTGTGATTGTTGCATCATCATCATAGTATTTGATATGAAAATAATGTATACATTGTTGTGTTCAGGTAATCATGGAAACAGTCTGATTTGTGGGCTGGGAGATAAGTTAATTTTTAATGGGAATCAGAAGAATAGGATTTGTTTTTCTTTCACATGCATGTTGATCACATTGTCACCCATTGACAAATATTTAAGAAAATGTTCTCTCTTATTCAATTCACAACAATATCCATGGTGCTTTAAATGATTTCTCTATACTTGAGAACCATATTTCAGACAACATGCACATGAATACAAGCTAATTCCACTGTGGAACATTATGACAGGTGTGATATGAACACACTGTTTGTGCTGTTGCACCGGTTTTACTAATTTTCTAACTTTTAATATTTTTTTAAATCAAAAAACAAAATGTTTAACATAATGCAATTGCATTGTTACACCATCTGTTTCCAGAACTGTACTCCCCATCCCATCATTCACATAGCTTTATACAAATACAGTTCTGTCAGTTCTATTACTTTTTGTTATTCTAATTTCATCCATTACATATAATTGTTGAGATATGCTTTTCTAATTGTTTGTCCACTATTTTGCTTGGACATTTGGTGGTTTATGTTACCATTACTTTTCACATGAAGCTAATAAATGGCTTCCATTTATTTTCAAAGAAATATTTTATTTTTATTTTTGCTATTCTTAATTTATAAGTAAATGTTTCCAATGCATCTATAGTCCATATGCTATTTAACCAATTCTGTATTGATAAATTCTTTAGCTTTTTCCAGATTTTGACTATTTTGAGTCTTGTGGTGCATAGTATGAATAATATAAGATTTTTATTTAACAAATTCTTATTCTTACTTTTGAATGCAGAAATCATGATTAGAGTTCCTCTGAAATGTATTGTTTTCCCCATCATTTGTTTTATCCATGATAGAACATCATCCCAGAATCTCTGTACCTTTGAGCACGTTAGTCACATGTAGGTCCAATCCCATTTCTCTACACTTTCTCTTGCATCGTTCAGGAATTCCCTTATTCATTCTATATAGTTTAAATGGATAATACTTTCTCTCAGTTGTGCTGAAATTGATTTATACACTTGAGTTTCCCAGATCAGGTCTCACTGTTTCTTTTCTATTTAAAATCCTAAAACTGACTCCCATAACAATATCAATCCACTTAGTATTTCACATTTTACTTTCTGAATTATCTCATGTAGTTTTCAAACATATCCCTTGGTGTGGTTTGGTTTGATTTATCATTAACAATTGATTTGAATAACATGAGTGCTCTTGGGGGCCTTGTTTCCTGATTATATTTGTCTGAAATGTATTTATTTGTATTAATTTCTACCAAAATTGATTAATTAGCTTTAATTTGTTTTTAAATATTCCATTTGAATAGATTTTCCTGATAAAAACTGATCATTTGTTGTATAGATTCCTTTGTAGACATCACTAGATGATAAGGAAGCACTGAATTATATACTTGCAAGTGTGAATGAGCCCTGTTCATTTTTAACACTATGATAAGGAAGGAGTATATAAATCAGGAATAGTTAAAGGAGGGACCTCTGGATGTTGTTAACTTGCAGCTTCCATAGTCTTGCACCATTGCCTATAATGGTTTGGAAGTAAAGGGTGTTGATTTCCAATAACCTCTGGGGAGAATTGCAGCTTATAACTGTGGACTTTATCACATGAGACAAGCAAACCAGCACTGCAGCTGGATTATTTCATCTGGTGGCATCCTGATGCTGCTGTACCTCCCCTGCCTCCATTAATTATCCCATTAATAGTTCTCAATCTCACAAATGTCTTGTCGGTGCAAAGGGTCACTTCCGATTTTGTGCCAGCATGGTAGCAGTAAAGTAATGGCTGGAGATGGGATTCTGTTCCTCTCTCCACTTCCCTTCAATATGCCCACACCGGCAGTTTTCCATTTATTTTATATTCTGTATTTATATTTATTAAATTGTAGAATTGCACAAATAAAAAAAATAAGGAACAGCAGTAGTATGTAGGTGGGGCTATGAGAGTGTGTGGAAGTATCTATGTGGGATGATGAATTGGCAAATCAGTAGTAAGGTAAAGGTTTTCCCCTGACGTTAAGTCCAGTCATTTCTAAGCCGAAGATCCGGCGTTGTCCGTAGACACCTCCAAGGTCATGTGGCCAGCATGACTGCATGGAGCGCCGTTACCTTCCTGCCGGAGCAGTACCTATTGCTCTACTCACATTTGCATGTTTTTGAACTGCTAGGTTGGCAGGAGCTGGAGCTAACAGTGGGTGCTCAAGCTGTTCCCGGGATTTGATCCTGGGACCTTTCGGTCTGCAAGTTCAGCAGCTCAGCACTTTAACACACTTCGCCACCGGGGCTACGGCAAATCAGTAAGTATGTGTGATTTGGCCAAAAGCCATGCTATTTTGGTGTCCATTTTCAGCTAACCCCTCATTCTGTTTCCTGGGAAGTTACTCGAATCCGGAGGAGTATTGCAGTTTTCATTCGGCAAAGATTCGGCCCATTGGCTACAATGGTAAACTTTAGAGGCTCAATCCTCAGTCATTTTAAGGCCTATCTGCATGAAACCTACCTTGATTTTAGACATCATTTATAATTACAGGCCTGCAAAGTTTCAGAACAATTCACCAATCTACTGATTTTTAAAGAATTATTTTAAATCTTTTTACTATAATTTTTTAAAAATAAGACAAAGAGAAGGTTCTGGGAACTGTATTTGCTGGTTGTGTCCATTCTCAGCCAATCAGATCATGGACACAACCAGGCCTTTTACTGGCTGAGAAACAAAGAGAGAGAAAAACTTCAACTCCCATCATGCTCCGAGAGGAACTCAGAGAATTTTCAATGACCACCTTCCCCATGCAACTGTGATAAAACCCTTTATCAGACAGTGTCAACTCAAAAATTCACACACAGTTCTGTTGCAACAAAACATCTTAATCTAATTAACATGAATAATATTAATTTTGTACAGTAATCTGAGATTAATTCATACAAATCCCAATCACATAAGTGTAATAATGTATAGGCAACCCAAGATGCTAATAATATAGGTTCTGTAGGTTTGATCTTATGTTGAATTTGTTTGTAAGTCAAAACAGGTACATTTTTAAGTGTAACTCCAGTCATATAGATAGATAGAACAGCATAGCATAGCATAGGAAAGGCTTAACAGCCCCATGGTGTTTGTTTTGCTCTTTTTGCTCCTGTTTAAACACTTTTATCTCACTTCTGTTCCTGTGACAATTGAATTTTGAAAAATTTGGCTTGTTGTGGAAACAAAGGATAGTGTTAAAGCTTCAGTGAAGACACCTTTTCTCCATGCTAACTTTTCCAAGAGTGAATTTTCCTTCATGGGGGTAGGTTTCTTTCATTTCCTGTTTTCTCACCCCAGTTAGAATCATAGAATCATAGAATAGTAGAGTTGGAAGAGACCTCATGGGCCATCCAATCCAACCCCCTGCCAAGAAGCAGGAAATCGTATCCAAAGCACCCCTGACAGATGGCCATCCAGCCTCTGCTTAAAAGCCTCCAAAGAAGGAGCCTCCACCACAGTCCGGGGCAGAGAGTTCCACTGTCGAACAGCTCCCACAGTGAGGAAGTTCTTCCTGATGTTCAGGTGGAATCTCCTTTCCTGTAGTTTGAAGCCATTGTTCCGCGTCCTAGTCTCCAGGGCAGCAGAAAACAGTTCTTACCCATGATTTGTTTGTAAGTTGCATGTTTGTAACTTGGGTATTGCCTGTACTTACATTGAGAGGCTTGCAAGCAATATTCAAGCTATTGTCTGCAAGTTCAGTCTAACAGCCAGTACAATTAAGGTGGCATGAAGAGGACATTCAGTTTATAAGGATGATATGAATAAGTCATTTAAATAGCTTTTCATAGGTTACTATAAACCAATATTTTTTACCAGATGCTGACAATATATTTCCAAAGATTGTAGTGTGTGTGTGTGTGTGGGGGGGGGGGGGTAGGTGACTCATTGCCTGCCACCATAAACTCAGCACAGCTTTTCTACTCCTCAATCCTCCCAAGATTTGAAACCTTGTTAGCAGACCAAGAAAGTGAGCTGCTCATTACAGTTGTCAAGATTTTCCTTCAATGTTTATTATTGATTACTAGTTTTCTAAATGGTTTGCTGCATGCATTTTTTGCTTTTAAGATGGTTCTGACTTATGAGTTTATATGAGTTTGTATCATGCAGTTTTCTTGGCAATATTTATTTAGAGAAAGTTTGAACTTGCCATCCTGTTTGGCTGAGATAGTGAAGATTGCCCAAGGTCACATAGTAGGTTTCTATGTTTGAGTGAACCCTGGACTCCAAGAGTCCTAATCAAACCACTACATCACATTGACTCTATATTACATGACAAACTACCATTGGCAAATGGCTCTATGCATTTATATTAAGTATCCTTTATTACTGACAATTGTTGGGATCTTGCTTTCAAATGCTTTGGGAATTCACTTGTGATCTCCTTTACTTGTAGTTCATTCAACATGTTGAATGATGGAAATGCTTAAAAATAAGATTGCCATTTTGTGGAATTGTGTTTCCAATATATTTCAGTGATGATTTGTCTGCCAGATGGCATCATCTTTTGTTTTATTTCATGACACTAACAAATGCAATTGCATTTGTATTTGTATTAAATTTTAATCATTTGCTTCACTGCCTTTAATACGCTTGCTCATTTTGTCTTTTATTTAATCTTCGTAAGGTGCAAATCACCTTATATTTAGCATAGTAATGCTGAAATACTAAAATTAGGGAAACTGATAATGTAGCAGAAGACATGCTATTCAAAAAAATCCAATACTGCTGACTTGATTTTGGATCAAGCTAATGAGTTTACAATAGATCTGATATCAACACTTTTTAAAAAAATAAATAAATCATGAACTGTGTGGGGTGCCAGTGGTGAAAACCACTCAAGATAACCAAAGTTTAAAGCAAAGTTAGAACTACTTGGCTAATTCATCTATCTCTATTTCTGCCATCTCTATCTCTATCCATCCATCCATCCATCCATCCATCTACATGATATTTCACAAGAAGCAACAATATTGAATGGGAATTTTTTAAAAAAGAATATGCATTGCTGCAGTGTCTGTTATTTCATACAACAAATAAACTAGACTACAGATCAGATTTTCCCTCCAAAGTTGACTAAATTCTGTTAAAATATAATCAACGGATCATAGTTTCATTTTATTCTATTAAAGAAAATGTGGAAAAACTAACACAGATATTTATATCCAGGCAGGCAGAATACATGGAGTATTTAGGTATGGATATTCTGGGTGTGCATCCATATCCATTCAACTAGCTTCTGATAATGAATTAGATTTGCCACTTCATGTAACACATTCCAGGACCTGGATACTTGGAATGTGTATGCTTCAGACACCTTTTTTCCCTAATAGCTTATGAAATTTATCAGCTACAGGTAGGTTTAACATGATCATCACCATCCGGGCAAATAGATAAAAGTATCTATCAGTGCAGCTAATTGAAAATTGTATATTGTTCATTTTGTAAAAATGAATGTAATAACTAATTAATTTTTAAATAAATCTTATACAAAGAACTTTTATACAAAAATGTTGTTTTGTTTTAAATGAAATTTGGAGAAAGGAAAAGTGACACGCCCATAAAAATATGTGGAGAACTCCATTAAACGTATATGTTAAACGTATATGTAATATAGAACAAAGTGAATATTGGTTTAGAAAGAGGCCTTTTAAACATTTTTTTAAATTTTTTTATTTTACTTCATAGAAAGTTTTGTTATCTTGTATATTACACATTTCATATCACAAAAATTGAAAATTCATCCATCTATGATATATCAACAACAACATTTTTTGTAATGATTTAATTTAATTATAATTAATGTAAAGTTTTCTTTCCATATCTGGAGGACATCTTGCCATCTTTCCCACAATACATTGCTTGCTTTAAGGTAAAGGTTTCCCCTGACGTTAAGTCCAGTCATGTCTGACTCTGGGGGTTGGTGCTCATCTCCATTTCTAAGCCGAAGAGCCGGCGTTGTCCGTAGACACCTCCTAGGTCATGCGGCTGGCATGACTGCATGGAGCGCCGTTACCTTCCCGCCAGAGTGGTACCTATTGATCTACTCACATTTGGCATGTTTTCGAACGGCTAGTTTGGCAGAAGCTGAAGCAAAAGCGGGCGCTCACTCCACTCCTGGGATTTGAACCTGGGACCTTTCGGTCTGCAAGTTCAGCAGCTCATTGCTTTAACACACTTTGCCACTGGGGCTCCCTATTGCTTGCTTTACAACATCAATATTTTGGGAAGAATGGGCATGACCTACATGAGATCCTTTGCCCCCTCCCTCTGAAAGAGAGCAGAAGGGGTGGGGCTTCTAGGAAGTAGCCCGCCACCTGGATCACTCACTTTCTGGACGTCGACCCACCCACCTGCCACTAACAGTATAGCAGAATTGTGGTCGCTTAGATGGGCTGGGTAGGAATTTTTTCCCTCCTATGTTCTAGGAGGGTTTTTCGCCTACCCTATACTGTGCAGAGTGGTGAATTGGGAGGTGTAGTAATTTAAATAGCTTGTTAGCGGAATGCTTAGGGGAATCACATATTTTGGTGTGCCTTAGAATGGGAGATTTTGAGCTCAGGCATTTCGGAGGCAAAACTCTCCACCACATTCCCCTTCAGGTCATCCAGGGTTAGTTATGCTTGGGACTTGGTATTTCGCCCCAAATTCAGTTAAAAAGATGTTCAGGCAGGACCACCTATATTGGCTTTATGCCTCACCAAATTTATAGATGGCTATTGAGAATTTGGCCCTAGTTCCAAATTAAGTTAAATAGGTAACATTAAATAAAAGTTGCCCAGTTTTAAACCTAAGTTTACTTGACTTGTCTCGTTATTTCAGGGGGTTGGAGGGCAAACATTTAATTTCTGTAAACTTTTTGATCCAATCACAGAAAATATTATTAGTAGTTTGCATCTTAAATATAATGTCCATTTTGAAAACATTTAATTTTGTGTTTCATTAATCACTAAATCAGACTTTGGTGAAGCAACAAATTTAATTGTAATGTCTTAAAATGAATTTGTTTACTAATGGTTAGAGCAAAACATTTCATTTTTTCCCTCCAGACTGCTATCAGATATTCAGGTGACCATGGCCTGAATAGTCTATTTTGGGACACATTCTGTTGCAACATTTGGAGATTTTTCTGCAATGTATGGTTACTTACTTTATTGTTTGCCATTTAATAGATGCACTTTTCTGCATGCAAAGCATCATTCAGGAGCTTCCTAAGTCTGTCTCTAATGGTGCTTCCGCATCTCCTGGGTGGCAGCTAAAGACAGGGACAACATATTAAACAAATCCCTCAAACTGCCCCCCACAGATGATTAAATCAAGTACCATTAATGAATGTTTTCCAGTATCTGGTACAAATATATCTTTAGTTCTATTTTTATCATTTTAAACTTGTCTGCATCTTAAGTAATAGGTGCTATGATCAATAATTGAGTTGTGTGTTAAGAGTCTGAATAAATGGTGAAAATTTCACAGCCACAGTTTTAAAATGTTTTTATGCTTTAACTAACATAAAAACACAAACAAATATAACTTCATACATTGGCTACAAATCAATCGACTATGGAGATAAGTGTAAATTACCTAGCCTGTAAAACAAGTACTATGACAAGGTATCACTCGAGCAATTTCCAGCTCGGTGAAATTAATGCTGACTTGGTATGAACAGTTCATAGAGGTCATGCTATACACCCTGAGTTCCTTTACATGATATATTTATATATTTATTAATTCAGAAAGATGAGATACAAGTTAAGATGGCCTTATTCTGTAGCTGTCATATTCTTTTCATAAGTCAATTGATCTCTTCTCTGTGTAAATTAAGATTTGATATAAACCTGTCTTTTATCATTGTGGTTTTAAATAAGCTTGTGCTAAAACTGTGCATAGTGGTGAAAAGAATAAAGTCTAATAAATTTGCTTCTTTGGGATAAATGTATCATTTTATAAAATAATAAATGTCTAATGTGGAAATCAGCAGTAGAGTCCCTTGTGTAATTTCACTCTGTTGAGGACAGTAGCATTTCTTACCCCTGTGGATGCACAGTAATTAGATATGACTTGCACATATACTGTGGATGACCTGAACAATCTTCCATGGGTATTATTGCACTGTATTTAGAAAGGCAAGGATGTATGATCATTTATATGTGTTTTATCCAATTATTTTATTTTATATTTTTTTAAACAAAAGAAGAAGATGAGAGATTTAAGGTCTCAATGACATCTATTATTTTATTTATTTACTTTGGTGTGAACAGAAACCAACTCAGATATTTTTCTCCAGTGATTAAAAAGATTGTCAAACCAAAGAACGAAGAATAGTAGTTAAATCACAACTCGATTTCTGGGAAGTGGCATTCTGATTTTGGAAATGGTCCAGTATAGCTTTACTCAATAGCATGCAGGAAAATTAAAATGACGAATTCCTGGAGTCCAGTGTAGGTTACAGTAATATTGTCCACTCTTGCATGTAGTTAAGTCCATCAGACAAACTCTTTGCTGTAGTCACCTAAGCCCATAGAAGTTTATTTAGTTATGTAGTTATTTACTTATTTACTTTATTTCTATCTCGCTTTATCTCACCTGAAGGGCCCTGTCTCTCATCCCCACCAATCGTGCCTGCAAAGTGGTGGGAACAAGAGCAGGTACTCCCCAGCAGATCGTAATGGTTAAGCTGGTTCATAGAAGGAGATACGTTCAGACAGGTAAGCTGGGCCTGAGCCATTTCCAACCCCTGCCCCTCTAGCCAAAAACCATATCTGTCAATTCTACAGGGCTTTTCTTACTTTAGAGTAACAAAGGACAAACTTGTGAAGTAAAAATAAAATCATACTTCTACTGGCATATTCAGTTTATTGTCTAGTTATTTTTATATTGTAGCTTTCTAGACTTGCATGAAGTGATATTTGAAGAGGGAGAGGGAGATCATAACAATAGTAGGATCAAGGCCAAAAAGCTCCTTCTATCTTTTACTACTTGTTTGATACAAGTCTGACAAACTAAATGGAAACCAAAAGCAGTTTTTCTATACATTTTCATCTCTTAAAAAGAAAGAAACGCTGTTGCCCGTTTTTAGTGTAAATCTATTTAGCAGCTTGTGATCCCTTTATTTTATCAGTTTTAAACTTATTTAATATGCAATGCTTTGGACATGAAATAAAAAAATCTTAAAAAGTTGTTTTCTTGTTTTCTCTTTCTCAAAGCATCTTCAGATTAGAACATTTTTTATGTTTATGGCATTTTCCATGAAGATTACTTGATAATGCCGTACTACATATTTCTGATTCTGAGCTCAAGCAAAACCAGTGAAATGAAAGTTACATTGAATGATTTTTCAGTTGGGCTACTTCAACTAAGAATGAGTCATGACTGCTCAGCTTCCTGAGATCAAAGAGTATGCATAGGAAGAAAAAGCACTCAGTTGTGATTCACCATCCAATTTACATTGCATGTCATCTTGATAACATGTCTATAAACATGAATGTCTATAATACTGAATGTATTTCTGAAAGAGATTAGGGTTAGGCAGAAGTTCTTCTGACAGCAGAAATTTCCTGCATTTAGAACAATCTCTTGTTGGTTGACTTGAGACAGTTTGTGAGATAACAATCTTTTAACAAATCAGCTCTGCCAGTTAAGATCTGGTGGCAAAAGAGCCAAAAAGTTGTTGAGAAAGCGTGCAAGCAAGGAGCCAAGTTATATCAGATCCAAATTTCCCACATTCAAGAGACACAATAACAATATCAACGCAAATTAGTGTTAGTGTAACCCAAGTTACAACATCAGTAGCTAGAAAGCTGATAAAATGATTAGAGGAAGGGAAGGCTCTCGGAGCAGAGGTTATTTCTGAGTTTTTAAATTCCAATGTAGCTTGGCAGTCTCCAATGTTAGCAGTACTTTTACATTTTTTGACCAATCTGCACCGATCTCTAATGATTGAGGCCTGGACATAATTTTTCCAATATACAAAAAAGATTCATGTCAGATTCCTCCATTGTATCGGTGTGCTCAGCACAGGGAATAAACTGCATGTCAGGCACCTGACCTGGCAATTTGGGGACTAGCTTGAATAAAAATCACATTGTACCAGAAGAACAAGCAGGCTTTAGATCTTGAAGGACCAGAACTGATGTATATTTAAATTTACCTCATCTGATAGAGAAAAATAGTTCAAAATCTCATGGAGCACCATTACTGATTTCAAATTTTTAATTCAATATAATTCTCCAAGCTTGTCATTGAACTATACTGGAAGCTTCTACCCTAGAACACAAAGTACAAATATGTGTCCTCACACTATATGATAACTCACAGGGATATTTGTCATCTCTGTATCCAGTTAGAAGGGGAATGAAACATGGTTGTATTTTAATCCCCTCCACAGCTTAACTTTTATATTAACAATATTGTACAATTCTTATCTATTATAGACTCTCACATTCTTAAATTAGGAAACCAATCAATCACTATTTTATTTTATGGGGATGCTGTTGCTGTGTGACTTCAGCTTCCACAAAAACTGGGGGTTTGGAGCCTGGTGTGTCCAGAAGACCAGAAGAGACACAGACAGGTTGAAGGTAAAATCAGAGCCAAAGAGCATGTCAGCAGACAAAGAATGGACATACTGCAATTGCAAGCAGATTTATTACATTTGACAGCTATTCAATTAGCCTCTAATTGGTTCAGAAATTGTCTGGCTAGGATCCACTCCATAGGTGGTCTGGGATTCCCTCCTATGTGATCGATGGTTGGTCTCCGCTATTGTGGGAAATTTTAATAGTGTAACTGGATTATTTAGAAGAGTATGTCTGTTCACTGATCCATCCCCAAGAGTTTGTTGATCCATCCCCAAGAGGGGTGCAATCGGGAAGGAATGCAGAAGTGCTATTGATGACGGACTTAATATTTTAGCCCCGGGGAACACAGTGGGGTTATTCCAGATAAACAATGAGTGATAAAAGTTATGGTTATCTCAATGAGTGTCATAAGGATGGGTCTAGCTTAGGGCACAGGAGAGGAAACGTTCCAACAGGTAGCACAGATCATATCAGATGAAACAGAAAAAAGGACTCAGAAGTTTTTATGTTCCTCCAAGTCTCCTAGTTCATTGTGAAAGTATTATGATAATTTGGGGGATCATTTCTTGAAGTCCAAGGTGTGGTGAAACAAAAAGGAAATTCGGGAGAAGCACCCTGCTGGGAACTCACTTTCTCAGCAGCACTTGTGTAGCCCATCTCCTTGGAAAACATACCATGGCCCAGGAAGACAAATAGTTTTTTCCTGACACTGAACTATGTAGTTCACCGATCGAGTATATGACAATCAAAAGTTTTAGCTTAACAGGTCTCTTTAGCTATACTGTTTTGTTTTGACAACAAAATCAACAATTTGAGTAAAAATGTTTTATAGAAATTGCTTAAATCCAGTCTCTCAAATAGAATTTGCCAGTGTTAGACTAATGCATCTATCACAAACAAAGTGCAGCTAGAAGCTAGAAGCTTAGTTGTTCCCTAAAAATACAGTACTATGTCACAAGAAGACTCTAGAAAACACTCTGTCTGCTCTACTTAATGAACCACAACAAGCAGTGCTTGGAGGCTAGTGGTATTGTGTGCGGTTTAGCATCATTAAGTTCACCCAGATGAAGGTTACATTTATTTTTGTAGAAATGCAATAAAGATATACTCTTTTGTGATTATAAGGTTTGTCACTGAATAAAAAGAAGAGATAGATGTAACATTTTATTTTTAAATATTAATGTCCTCATGCACAACTGATTCCTAAGCAAAATAGGCCAATTTAGGGAGACATGTATTGCAATTATGTGAGAAAGTATCCCTTTCTGCAAACACATACCTAGCAGTGATACAAGTTAAAGCTGTAAATGAACGTTAAACCACAAAAAAAATCTTTATTTAAGAAACATAGGGCTGAATCTTTAATCTCTGTTATATTGTATGGGAATTTTAGTATATTATATACTTCTGTCAAAGAAGTATATAATATAAGAAGTTCCCTCTTCAAGCCTTTACAATTATGCATTATACTGTTCACTGCAGAACAGGTATACTTTAAAACATTACTGTGGGATTCTATGAACAGAAAAAAAACACAGAATCACATCTTCTCTTTTTCTCCTATACCTTTATGTTCTATAAACACACACATAAAAGGTAAAGGTCCCCTGACTTTAAGTCCAGTCATGTCTGACTCTGGGGGTTGGTACTCATCTCCATTTCTAAGCCGAAGAGCTGGCGTTGTCCGTAGACACCTCCAAGGTCATGTGGCCAGCATGACTGCATGGAGCGCCGTTACCTTCCCGCCGGAGCGGTACCTATTGATCTACTCACATTGGCATGTTTTCGAAATGCTAGGTTGGCAGAAGCTTGAACTAACAGCGGCCGCTCACACCACTCCCGGGGTTTGAACCTGGGACCTTTTGGACTGCAAGTTCTGCAGCTCAGCGCTTTAACACACACATATATAGTCTTCCCCCTCCTCCCCTCCCTCACTTCTCCTTTTTCTCCATTTGTGTCCCATCTTTCTCTGAAACATGGCCCTCAAGGAGACTTACCATTTAAATGAATAATTCAAAAAATCATTTGAGATTATTCTTCTGCTGGATTAAAAATTCCAAGGACCCTGGTTGGCAATGTCAAGGGTCAGTCACTCCTATACACTGCTGATTTAACTAATTATAATTAAGTAAAAGTAGATTGTAAGCCTGCCAAGTTTTTGAGTATTTCGCTCATGCATTTTTGTTTTGGAAATTTTTACAATTTTTACAAATAACATTTTTTTTTTAAAAAAAAGAATTGTTCTCTTTGAATTTCTGGACAATGAGACAACATATTTAGGGCATCATTTCTCCCACATTTCATTACACTTAACTCATGCACTGGTCTTTTGGAATTTTGTAAGTTCTCTCTCCTACTGAGAGGAGGGGAGAGCTTGCACGGAAAAAAATAGATGTAGCTACTATACAGCATCAGAGGCAGGGATTTCTGGGACTTGAAGTCCAAAAACAGCTTCACAATAGGGGTGGAGAATGGAGAGGAAAACCATCCTTGTGATTGGCTGAGGAAGAACCTGCTGCAGCAAGTATGGTTGTATTCAGCCCCATCCCATCATGGAGAAATAGTTCACTTCAACCTGGAAAATGGTCAGGATATACTAATGAAACTTAATGAACTTTTACGGAATTTCATGGGGACCTGTGTTGTTTCTTTTGGGTTGGTCTGGGGGAGGGGGTTCCTGCTTTTTATTTCAGCAGTTTGCATCTACAGATTGCTGAATTTGTCCAAAACCCAAAACAATGTCTAAAGTTTTGCACACCTCTATTGGGTAATCTGATGGTTTTTATAATGAGCTTATATGTAGCCACTGTGTAAAATGTGTAAAAAGCATGCAACAGTGTGAACTATGCACAAATTTTCATGCAATGAGTGGGAAAAATTCCACTCAACATGAATGGAACACAAATACTGATGGGGTTCTGGGAAACACTATGAAAATGAAGCAGATAGGTTTTTTTATATCCACAATAATTACTTTCCTCACTCACTTCATTCTTCTGCCACTTGTTATGTGTTGACCAAGCTATTGGAGTTCATTTTGGACCTATGCAACAAAAGGAACTGAAAAGGAAATCCATTGTTAGAGTACACTCTCTGTGGTAATGGTACATTTTTCAGTTAGGCTTTAAATTAGGATAAATCTGTATGAATATAAGATAATTAGTAGGGGTGTGCAAAAATTTGGAATAAATTGGAATTTGGATCTGGACATACAAATTTGGACATATGAAGGTGAGTTCCGAGGTATGCAGAAATTGTGGGGAGGGGGTAGAATTTGAATCACTTACCCTTTTTTCCCCGGAAATGTTGTATAACATTCAGATGTTTCCCAAGGTCAGTTTAATTTTCGCAATCGTTAAGCAACTTTGGTAAAGCCAAGGGAACTTTTAAAATCTCCTTTTTTTGGTCACATTTTTGCCGGCACTGCCAGAAGGGAAGTGGTGGGCACAGCCAATCACAACCATCTTAACTGTAGTTTGGGAAGGCCGGGCCTCCAATGGTAGAGATTGCAAAAAGCCCTGCCATAAACTACATTTCCCAGGATGCAAAGTTGCTCAATAGCCAAATGATGGCTGAAGGACCTTAGCAATCTCTGTTTATAGTTAGTCTAAATATAAAATACGTAAACTGATTGAATCTGCAAAGAGTAAGCATAGCAACTATTGCAAAGGCAAGAGAACATAAACTGCTTTTTTTAAAAAAAAACAAAAAACCCATACTTTTACTTTGGCCCAATTGCCATGAGGAAGGCACAGTCAGCCAGCCATTCAATCAATAAAATGATTGGATCTTCAGAGAATTTAAAGTAAGTAGTAGTATAAATCTGTGCTAAGTTGAAATTATGTGGGTAATTGGGTATCATATAGAAAGACATTCAAGGGGATTTCTGTTGTTGCTTTTGGGAGAATAATTGATTTGCTCTAAGCCAATCTTTGTGCTGGGCTGTAAAAAAAATAATGACCTATATCAGGCATGGGTAAACTTTGGCCCTCCAGGTGTTTTGGACTTCAACTCCCACAATTCCTAACACCTGGAGGGCCAAAGTTTTCTGATGCCTGACCTATATGGATGTGTCTAGTGGGTTCCCTCCAGCTCAATAGGGGAAGTAAATGGATGTCAGGAGAGTTTGGATGGAGCCTTTCTGCCTGGAAAAAGGGGGTCAGTTTTGATGTCCCTTGATGGTGTCTGTACTATGATTTCTGTTCTCCATCAATTTAAGTTTTTGACACACTAATAAAGTTTCTGGAGTAGAACAACAACTTTCAAAGTAAAGACCACACAATGAAACAGGAAACAACACTTTCAAACCAGGAACAAAATGTCTTTATTATTTAAAATGTTTTTTTTATAAAAGAAATTTAAAATTTGCCAAAACTCCACGCATAAGTCAAACATTCTGAAATTTGGTGTGCTAACAGCGGTAAATGTGTTCTACCACTGTAGCAAGTTTCATCAGGATAGCTCAAAATTTGAGGGAGAGAGAAGCCCCTCAAATTTTATCACTGACAGTAATCTTTTCTTTAATGCACATGCACAACTGCCATTAATGAGATACTTATGAAGATTCAGAAGTTTTGTAAAATTTCAAAATTATTACCCCCAAAATTCAGAAAGGGCTTTAGAAATGAAGCACCAGCGCCCCCTACTTTTGAACACAGTTTAGAACCATTTTTTATCGCACATGCCTAATAATTAGCATGATTCCTCAAGTATGAAGCCCAGAAATCTGATTTAACTACAACTGGCAATCTTTTCTTCTAAATGAAAGAAACAAGCTTCGAATTATAAGCAAAGATCAATAAAAGAAAAGAAGAATAACACTCTCCAAACAATTACAATTATGAAAAAAGAAACTCTCATACATGTTCTTGCACATACAAAACATAGAAATGAAATTTTTACTGACTACCTAAAAGTAATTTTTATTAGAAGCTCCTTGAAGGGCTCCGTGAAGGATATTGTTCAGACTTTGCAAGAAGATGCTATTAAAATTTCTGAAAAGGGCAGAAAATTATGTGGCTACTCAGCAAAAATTCCACCAAAAAGTATTAAAACTATAAAAGACATTTTTTTCCATAGGCCAACACTGCCACCTTCTGGGCATTCTAGTATGATGTGGGCCAAGTACACCTAATACCTTGATGGTGGGGTCAGATCATCATTTCCATCACAAAATCTTGTAGAGCCGTTCAGATGAAAGCTAGTCAAGTACATAAGGCAGGTTCCTGATTTGATCAAGGCTAATTGAAATCATTACTACTGAATCCCTAATAATTTTGGTAAACCTAATTTTCACTTGCCTTGGAAAGTTGTTAGCATACATAGCTGTTTGCTTAAGTAATAAGTATATTAAAAAATATTAATTTGTTCTCCTATGAATGACCATTACCTCTATATCAGAAGTTCTTATCAAGATTAACAAGTGAATCTTGGCAGTGTGGCACTTTGTGATTATGGAAGATGATAATTTTATAGGAATCAACAGTTTTGGTGAACGTGGTATTTCTGATATCAACAAGATTTTGCAGAAAATAAATATGTCATACCTTGAGAATTTGCACATTTTGTGTTGGTGAAGAGAGCCCAGCAGAGACTGTACTACCTGAGGCATTTAAAGAACCAACAACCGAATGAAAAACTGCTGGTGACTTTCTACCGCTTTGCCATAGAGAGTGTCCTAACCTACTGAATCTGCACATGTTTGGTAACTGCACAATGGCAGATAGGAAGGTGCTCCAAAGGGTCAGCACTACTTCACAGAGAATCATTGGTTGTCCTCTCCCCTCTTTGGGAGTGCTTTATAAGTCCTGCAGCCTTAAAAAAAATTCAGAGCATTCTTGGGGATCCATCTCACTCAGCATATCATTTTTTTTAAAAAAAATATTACCATCTGGCAGACATTACAGGGTGATAAAGGCAAGGACAAACAAACTGGGAGACAGCTTTTATCCTAGAGCTGTGGCTATGTTGAACTCCATGGTTTCGCATTGAGGTGGCATTGGGGGCTTTGTGGTAGTGGCAGGAGTGTGAAGGGGTGGGTGTGTTGTTTTGTGGTGTGTGCTGTGGAAAGCATTTAATTTTGTTGTACAATGTGTAATGACAATAAAGCTATTCTATTCTATTTGTTAGACCTACAAAGATAATTCATATCTTATCTGATTTGTCATCAATCCACTCCTTTGGGCTTCACGCAAATTTATCATTTGCCATCCTGTGCTTTTCTTTTCCATTTCTGTCCAAATAGCTTAATCATTGATTCACTGCATTGAATATGAGGTCTGATCAAGGACCACTTGTGGTTTCTTGGTATCCAGTTCATTAGTCGACATGTCCATTGGTTGTCTTTTGTTCATGCTATAAAAATATAGTTGTTATGAAATAATAGGGTACACACAATTGTGTGCCTTTTAAACAATTTTGATTAACTACAAACATATTTCACTAAAATAATACGTAGCAACTTATTTTGGTCAATAGCTAAAAGGATGTACATTAGGCAAAATAAATAAATGTGTGCGTATGGAAAAATATGTAAATAATTTGTGCAAATGCCACTGCAATAAGCACATCAAAGTATTATATCCTGAGATGAAACAAGAGCAAGTAGAAAATGCAGGTAAGAGTTGAAGAATGAAAGCACAACAGAGGTATTTTCAAATTTCTTTGACTGAGGAACTGAAAGTACAAAGACAGACTGATTTTTTTCTAATTTCCAAATTGTCTAAGAATATAACTTTTTATGAATTGTTGTTAATTAGAACACTGGATCTTGTTGCATGCATGCTCCCTTTGCTTTTAGTGTATTGTTTTATGATATTACTGTACCATCTATTGGAGCAAACTAAAAAGAACAATAACAGATATTAAAATATTTCACCAAGTCTTTAGCTGAAAAAGAAATCTGGGTCTCTTTGTAAAAAATATTTAGCTCAAACCAAAAAATGGATCCCAGGAGTAAAATAGAGAACATTTATTACATTTCAAAGAATCTGTGAAATGTCAAATGCTCTTCATCAAACCCCTAAATTATGCATGGCCTCTGAATTTTTTCTTCTTCTTTCATATAAGTCTGTGGAACACCTTCATTAGGATTTGGTGCTTAAATGCAATTTTGTAACTGATAACGAGCATATAAAACAATCTTATATTTTGTTGTTACATCTCCCACAAGTTTCCAACCACTACCACCATCACTAACAACAATTTTGCTTAAAACACATTTAGAAATTCATACTTGGAAGTATGTTGCAGTTAGAAATACATATTGCAAGAGGAAATACCTCCCCATATATATATTTGCATCCTAATTATATACACATTTGCAGATTAGTGAAAAATGAAAATGCAATAGCTTCCAGTAAAGGCCAGTCTCCTCCACTACATCTTGGGTATGATACTTGTCAGGCATTATCTTTCACCCAACCTAATCCTGAAAAGTGAGAGACATTGAAAATACAAGTTTACAATATTCCATTCAACCTTTCAAGTTTGATGGAATTTGTTCCAGATCATTATTTTATCAAAAAGGTATATTAGTCCCAGGTTCAAATCCCACGAACAGAATGAGCGCCCGCTGTTAGCCCCAGCTCCTGCCCACCTAGCAGTTCAAAAACATGCAAATGTAAGTAGATCAATAGGTACAGCTCCAGCGGGAAGGTAACGGGGCTCCATGCAGTCATGCCAGCCACATGACCTGGAGATGTCTATGGACAACGCCGGTTCTTCTGCTTAGAAATGGAGATGAGCACCAACTCTCAGAGTCAGTTATGACTGGACTTAACGTCAGGGGAAACCTTTACCTTTTTATACAGACGAAAGATCAATGAGAATGTTTGCAACATCTATAAAGTCCGAAAGGACTGAATGTTGGTCTAGGACTCTAGCAAGCAGGGTTCAAGTTCCTATTTGGCCCTGGAACCCTGTTGGGTGACCTTTGGCAAGCAACATCCTTCCAACCTCAGAGGAAGGCAAGACCAAATTTAATCTAAATAGAGGCCCTATCTATACTGCAGGTTGAAGATAACTTCAAACTGTGGTGGCTATTGAACTCCCACCCCAAAATAAAGAGACCAGACAAAAAACATGGAGCTAAGGGGCCAATTTAGTGACCTATGCATTTACTATAACTTCTGGAATACCCAGAGTTAACCTGTTTTCAAAATGACCTAAGTGGTCAGTATAGATGTACCCAAAATCTTCCATGATAACTTTGTGACAGGTTCAACTTCAGAAAGTTTTGAAAGCACAAGAAGAATGCTTCAATAGTTGGAAAGAAGATATTGAATTTGCAATTAGTACTTTCTTACATGGATTTAATTATGCTGAATTTAGTGGCTGGTCACTTAATCCTTTTGTAACAAATTTCTGTGTGAAGAATTTATTTGACCCACCATACAAAATGCTCAGTACCGAATATCACTCATTTAGTTAACTGAGAAATTCTCCCTTTCAGTTTTATTCTGTGGGATACAAAGCATGTCTGTGGTATCTTGGCAGTCCAGAGTGATGTATAAATGTAGCTGTGTAACTAAAATAAACTTTGGATCATCCGAAATCACACTTTCACCTCAATGGAGTGCCACAGTGACACAAATCTGGATTACCATATATACTCAAGTATAAGCCGACCCGAATATAAGCCGAGGCATCTAATTTTACCACAAAAAACTGGGAAAACTTATTGACTCGAGTATAAGACAAGGGAAATACAGCAGCTACTGGTAAATTTCAAATAAAAATAGATACTACTAAAATTACGTTAATTGAGGCATCAGTGCGTTAAATGTTTTGAATATTTACCATATTTCAAAGAAAAACAGTAAACTAAATCTATAAGTGGAAAAATAGGGTCAACAAAAACAATGTGGTATCAACAATAACTTTATAATAATCAGCTTCCTTTGTATCCCACTCTATCTATCTCCCCATGGGGACTCAGGCCAGCTTCCAACATATCGTGTTTCCCCGAAAATAAGACAGTGTCTTATATTAATTTTTGCTCCCAAAGATGCTCTAGGTCTTATTTTCAGGGGATGTCTTATTTTTCCATGAAGAAGTATTCACATTTATTGTTGAACAAAAAAATGAAAATTTATTATGTACTGTACAGCATAACCAGACAAACTGTGAATCCTATCTAGAATTTCTTGTTACTACCAATATTTCCATGTACAACACTTTATGGTACGTACATTTACCGAGCCTGCATGCTCTGGTGTTCTGTTTGGTGGGCATGCTTCCAAACAAAAACTTTTCTAGGTCTTACTTTTGGGGGAGGCCTTATATTTAGCAATTCAGCAAAACCTCTACTAGGTCTTACTTTCTGGGGATGTCTTATTTTAGGGAAAACAGGGTAGTAACAGGTAAACATTCAATGCCTATATAAACAATGCAAAGCTAGATATAGATCTATAATTATAGATACTAATTTCACATTTGTATTTCCCCCTGAAACCTTTGCAAATCCTTTATGTGCATTTTCCTCCTGAAATATTTGCAAGCCCTATTTATCAATGTTCTAGACATCTCTCTTTCTCTATGTGTGTGTGTGTGTGTGTGCGCGCGCGCGCGCGTGCATTTTTCCTCTATAATATTTGCAACCTCTATATATCTATTTTAATATATATCTATCTAGACATCTATCTATCTATAAATAATTATATATAGGACTTGCAGATACTTGCAAACATGTGAGGGTAAAGTTCATATATAAAATTAATATAGGTACAGATATACATGTACATGGAAATCTCCAGATATCTATATGTATATAGGATTTGCAAAGACCTGCAAACATATGAGGGGAAAATTCATATATTAACGCATTTGTAGGGGGAACATCTTTTTAAATACGTTAATATATGAATTTTCCCCACACCTTCTGTTTCTCTCTTTTCCCTCCTTCCCTCCCTTTGGACCCAAATGTTCTTGCAATAATAATAATAATAATAATAATAATAATAATAATAATAATAATAATTCCTGTAAATTTGCAAGAATCTCTCTTTTTCTTCTCCTTCCACCCATGCAATCTTTTTCTTCTTCCTGGCTTGCAAGGGTTTCTCTCACACTCTCCTTTTGCTTTTGAAAACATTCCCTTCCTGTCTCTCTCTCTCCCTCTTAAAAAAATAAGATAACTCCAGCCTGAGAGGAGAAGTAGAGGAGGGAGGTTTTGGAAAAGAAAACATACTGTGGCCTCCAGGCTCCCGCTGTTGGCTTGACCTTGACCCCAATATAAGCTGAGGGACGCTTTTCAGCCCCCAAAAAGAGATAAAAAAACTCGGCTTATCTTCGAGTATATACGGTAATTTTACAGTTTATGTACAGTTTATTCATGTAAGGATATATCAGTTTAACAATAATAGCCTTTTATTAGGAACATGTTGTGAGTAGAGCCCTCACTCAGAAAACTAGTATTCTGAAATATCACATCAGTTTGAATTTCACTGGAAAATGCTAATTTAGAAAAACAAATGTTCATCAAAAATGAACTTGGGCACTTTCGCACAAATCTCTAGGAAAACATCAAAATGTGTTTTTTAAACTATTATTTTAAAAATATAAAGATGTTGTCCTGTTTTACCACATTTGAGATCTATGCATATGAGTCCATTATTCATGTAGACCTATTTGATAGTTTATACTACCAGCAATTAGTAGATCACACATTCCTGAGACAAAAACAGACTCTTCATGCAATATACTTTGAGCAAGTGAAGATAGAGGTTTGAATACAATTCATATTACTCTGAACTCAGTGTTCTGTTGGCTGTGTAGTTATTGTCTTGCAATCACAGAATAAAACAATTCCTTAATTCTAAATCATAATTGGCTCTAAATTAATGTATGTAGGAGAAGGGTGGGGATTGTTTGTTATTACTCGTAGCTTCAACATTGTTTGTAACTACTCTGCAGTCTTAATACTATGAAGGACATTTGAGGGCCATGAAGTGGAAGGAGAATAATTTCAATATTGTTCCTAAACAGAAAACCAAATGTTCCCCTGGCTAAAAGGATTATATCTGGGAATCTTTCCCGGGGACAAAATTAGAACTGCATATTCATTTATCAGCCAGAAGATGTTCCATAAAGTGCACTTCGCCTCTATAGGTGGTAAGGAATGCAATTAATTAATTCCTCACATTAAAAGAAAACTGCTTTCTATTCAGCTGCACAGATCAAGCTTACTAAGGCTTAATTTTCTAAAGGATACATTACTGCTTTCTATATTTATTAAATAAAAACACAAGGGTATTGCTTAAAATATTAAACAAACATCATACTAAACTGAAAGCAATTCTGCTGCCAAATAGCTACGCTTTAGGCAAAAATGAGGATTCTGTTTTGTATTATTATTATTATTGTTTCTATAACCCAGCAGCAATGGCAACCCTGCTGATTTAATTTTCATTTCAATATTTTTCTGCCTGTCATTGTCCTAGTGGTAATGAGGGAGAAAATATGTTGTTCTAATAATTGCTTATAAGATTTATGAAATATTTATACCAGTAGTACAATGTTTCATCTCCTTTTTTCCTTTCTTTGCCCTTCATATTCATATCTTGTTAGCACTTAGGACAAGATCCAGATTAATGGCATGATCATCTGTATGTTTATTCTGATGTAACCTTCATCGGATACAATGTGGCTCATTCTCTTGTACACAACATGGGGATTGCTGCCTTCATATTGAATTTTTCAATAGTCACTTTAATTCTATCACTCAAATCAATATTACTGAACACTAGTTCTTTCTTTGGCTGGCTGGTGCCCTTGGATTAAACATGCATGCAGAGACTTTTCATTCTCCCCATTTTAGTTTCCTTTACTTGGAGGGGAAGAGGTGCAGAAATTGAACAGGAAATATTTTGAAATTCAGTGACTGTATTAAACGCGGCAAAGATTGAAGTAGTAAAGAAAGGAAAATCTTGAAACTTTTCTATTACATCATGTTACTTTTTTGCCTGAGTTACTAAACAGTGCATTAACAGTCATGGAACTATGACATAGAAATAAACAACCAATGGACTCAGTAATTCTGCTGTGCGTCCAATTAGATTACTACCTATTCATATAAGGTCATCCTATTTACCTATTCCTCAAAAAAGGCAGATTGGAAACAGACAAAAACTAAAATAGATCACAAAGTCACAGAGAGCATCCAGTGCTTTATTTCCCCAACTATGGAACTACAGTAGAGTCTCACTTTTCCAACACTCACTTATCCAACGTTCTGGATTATCCAACGCATTTTTGGAGTCAATGTTTTCAATACATCGTGATATTTTGGTGCTAAATTTGTAAATACAGTAATTACTACATAGCATTACTGCATATTGAATTACTTTTTCTGTCAAATTTGTTGTATAACATGATGTTTTGGTGTTTAATTTGTAAAATCATAACTTAATTTGATGTTTAATAGGCTTTTCCTTAATCCCTCCTTATTATCCAACATATTCGCTTATCCAACGTTCTGCTGGCCCGTTTACGTTGGATAAGTGAGGTTCTACTGTATTTGCAGGACTCTCAGCACACACACGTAAAAACCCTCTCAAATATATTGCCTACAATTCTCTGACCTCACCTTGGTGATGACAGAACAAGAGCAGCAAAAAAAGCAGACCTGAATAAGAAGTATTGTTATTAGTACCTATCATTTTAGTTGCCTGGAACCCAATAACATTTTTTAAATTATTTGATACATTTAAAATGTTAGACGTCAGCTACAACAATTTCTACAAGCCAGTAATTACCTAGACCCCCATGATATGTTCAGAAGATTTTGATAGTTTAATTACTTTAAAGGACAATTCTTATAAATGTTTATCAGATACAATGGATTCAAAGGGGTTTACTCAAAGATCTAGAATCACAGCTTAAGTTATAAAGAACAGTGATATTGTTCTCAGGGCACAAAGTTTAGAGCTATCATGAGGTATATACTATCTATTATTTTGTCGGGGGAAGGATCTCTTTAGATGACATTATCTTTTCTGTCCTTTACAAATGATTGTAAACAATATATTATATATTATATTATACTACAAAATAAAATATGACTATACTTACTTTCAGGTAATCTGATTTATCTCTCACCCCCCATTCCAGTAATTCTGCTGTTTTCTAGCTCCCTGCTGTTTTCACCTCACAGTGTCAATGGGACAGGAGTCAGAATTCAAACACTTCTCTGGCAGTATAATTCTTGGTGCTAAATTCAGCCAAATTCAAATGAAAACCCATTCCCACAGGTAAACAGAAAGCCTCCTTCTTGAAAATGTCAATTCATGCATGCATCTGTTCCATTCATCACATTCATGAGGTTAAGGTGGGCAGGGCAAACAATCTAAATAAACAATGACAATATTCATACGTTGTATGTCCAGGTACATCCAGTGGTGTGTGCTGTGCCAGGCACAGACTGAAAAGCTATTCAAAGATGTGAAATTAAGATGGAATTCCCAAATGTAAAAGCACACAGAAAAACCAAGATGGCATCTGACAAATTTACCACAAATTATGATGGGAATGAACCAGAACTTTCATTCAAAATCCAAATGTTGAATGAAATGCTCTTCGATGCAGCTATCCTTCTCCACACAAGAACACAGCTGGCATTATATCAACATAAACAGTCCATAATACCATTTCAGAGTATGTCCATGTTGGGAAAGTTTTATTTTGGGTGACTATAGTATGCACAATAAACGTCTGTCACTATGTATGCCTAGAGAAATGTGTAAACTCTACAATTGCTAATGACATAAAATTTATAGAAGTTTTGGGCACAATCATTAGTATTTCCCATTGGTTTTGCTGGTTTTATTTGTTCACATTTACAAGTTCCTTCTGTGTGTTTATGTGCCATCAATGGTGACCCCCACACATTTTATAAGCTTTTCTCAGTCAAGGAATATTCAGAGATGTTTTTGTTAATTCCTTCCTCTGAAATGTAATACCCAGCACCTTGTCTTTGTTGGCTATTTTCCATTCAAGTATGAAGCAAGACTAACTGTATTTAGCTTCCAATATCAGACAGGATCTGGTGTTTTTAGATATACTCTATTTCAAGGCAGACATCATTTTAAGATGACAAATGTTATAATAACCAACCCAAGGTTGCACACAAATCCATGGAAAAAGAGTTGAAGACTGCCCTAAGCCAGCACCTTGAAAACACAAAGGGTTTAACGTTATTGGCTGTGTGCAGGATTAACTACCTATTTCTTGTGACCATTGATCTGCCGGTATAATGCAGGCATGAGCATGCTCCACATACTTCCTCTACATATTTTCTCTATGATAGAAAGGTAATATCAGACAAAACAGTCCTTATTCCACTATTTCCCACCCCCCAAAATGGCAGGGCCTCTGTAAGGAGAAGGTAGTGAAATCCTTGCTGACAGGGGATAGGGAAAAAGCTGAATAGCTCAACATCTTCTTTGCCTTGGTCTTTTCTCAAATAAAAATCAGTTTTCAACATGAGCAATATGGAGTAGATGAGGTAATAGGGGAAATGCAACCCAAAATAAGAAAAGAAGTGGTCCAGGAATACCTGGATATTTTAAATTAATTCAGGTCTCCAAGGCCAGATGAACTATATCCAAGAGTATTGAGGAACTAGCAGAAATGATTTCAGAACCACTGGCAATGATCTTTGAGAATTCTTGGAGAACAGGAGAAGTCCCAGCAGACTGGAGAATGATAAAAGTTGTCCCTATCTTCAAGAAGGGGAAAAAAGAAGACCCAAACAATTACCATCCAGTCAGCCTCACGTCAATACCAGGACAAATTCTGGAGCAGATCAATAACGAGGCAGTCTGCAATCACTTAGAAAGGAATGCTGTAATTACTAAAAGTCAATGGATTTCTCAAAAACAAGTCATGCATTGTTTCCATACTTCACAACCTCTGAGTATGCCTGCCATAGATGTGGGCGAAACGTCAGGAGAGAATACTTCTGGAACATCGCCACATAGCCCGAAAGACATACAACAACCAAGTCATGCATTACTCATACCAAACTAATTTTATCAATTTTTGAAAGTGTAACAAGCCTGGTAGATTCATGGAATGCAATAATATTGCAGATCTTGATTTCAGTAAGATCTTTGACAAGATCCTTCAGGATCTTCTTGCAAACAAATTAGAATGTGGGCTACTGTTAGATGAATTTGTAAATGGTTAAATGACTGAACCCAAAGGGTGTTCATCAATGATTCCTCTTCATCCTGGAAAAAAGTGACTAATGGGGTGCCTCAGGGTTCTGTCTTAAGCCCAGTGCTGTTCAACATCTTTATTAATCACTTGGATGAAACATTAGAGGGCATACTTATCAAGTTTTCAGATAACTTCAAATTGTGGAGAGATAGCTAATACTCCAGAACACAGGATCAGAATTCAAAATGACATTAATAAGTTAGAGAGTTGGGCCAAAGCTAACAAACTGAATTTCAACAAGTAAAAATATAGGATACTTCATTTAGGCTGGAAAAAAATGAAATATACAGATAAATTATGGGTGATGCTTGGCTCAACCACAGTACATATGAAAAAGATTTTGGAGTCTTCATGGACAATTAGTTGAACATGAGCCAACAGTGTGATGCATCAGCTCAAAATACCAATGGGGTTTTGGACTGTATCAAAATGAGTATAGTGTCTAAATCAAGGGAAGTGATTGTGCCCCTCTATTCTGCTTTGGTCAGACCTGAATACTGTGTTCAATTCTGGGCACCATAATTTGAAAGTGATATTGACAAACTGGAAGGTGTCCAGAAGAGGGTGACTATAATGATCAAGAGTCTGAAAAGCATGTCCCGAGAAGCGTCCTAAAGAGCTGGGTATGTTTAGCCTGCAGAAGAGAAGGCTGAGTGGAGACATTACCATGTAAAGATATGTGGAAGGATGTCATAAGGAAGAGGGGGCAGGGTTCTTTTCTACTGCCCTGAAGACTAGATCTAGGAGCAATAGGTTCTGTTTACAGGAAAGGATATTCCACCTGAGCATTAGGAAGAACTTCCTGACTGTGAGAGCTGTTCAACAGTTGAACTCTCTGCCTTGGAGTGTGATGGGAACTCCTTCCTTGGAAGCTTTTAAACCAGTGTTTCTCAACATTGGGGTCAGGACCCCTGGGAGGTTGCGAGGGGGGTTTCAAGGGGTTGCTAAAGTGTGGCAAGTTTACTAGTTCCATCACCAGTTTGGTACAGAGTGCTCTCTGAGTGTTGGTGAACTACAACTCCCAGAATTCAAAAACAGCCCCCCCCCCAACCCCCGCCCCACCAGTATTCAATGTTGGTCATGTAGATAGTGTGCCAAGTTTGATGCTGGGTTCAGAGTGCTCTTTGATTGTAGGTTAACTATAAATCCCAGCAACTACAACTCCCAAATGACAAAATCAATAACCTCAACCCCACTACTATTCAAATTTCAGCATATCAGGTATTTGTGCCAAATTTGGTCCAGATCCATCATCGTTTCGGTTCACAGTGTTCTCCAGATATAGGTGAACTTCATCTCCCCTGAATCACTGTCAATTCTTCCCAAATGTTTCCAGTATTTTTTGTTGGTCATGGGGGTTCTGTATGGGAAGTTTGGCCCAATTCTATTGTTGGTGGGGTTCAAGGGGCTCTTTGAACTATAAATCCCAGCAACTACAACACCCAAATGTCAAGGTCTATTTTCCCCAAACTCCACCAATATTCAAATTTGGGTGTATTGGGTATTTGTGCCAAATTTTGTGAATTAAAAAACATCCTGCAGATATTTATATCACGTTCATAACAGTAGCAAAATTACAGTTATGAAGTAGCAGCAAAAAAGATTTTGGGTCATCAGAACTTGAGGAACTTTATTAAGGGGTCAGGCATTAGGAAGGTTGAAAACCACTATTTTAAACAGAGGCTGGATGGCCAGCTGTTGGGGCTGTTTTGATTGTGTTTTCCTGCATGTCAGGGGTTGGACTAGATGACCCATTTGCTTTCTACAAACTCTAAGATTATATGATAATTAATATTTTTATCTAGAAAACTATCTGAACAGATTTACTGACTTCTCGTCTCAAAGAATGCCACACACACACACACACACACACACACACACACACACACACGACAGAGAGAAGAATTAATTTATTTAAAGAATAAATTAATTTATTTATGAAAAAGACCTTGGTCACTCTGAAGCAAAATATTTATGCATTATGCATTATGTCCAAAGAAAACAAAGTATAATTACTGCTAGGGAAAATATATCTTTTTTATCTGTGATTTATTATTGGTTTTAGGAAATCATATTATTCAGTTTTTTCTGAAATCTGGAAAATCAATTGTTGGGGCGGATACCTGGAGAAGGACACACAAGGGATACAATTTTGTATCAACTTGAATATCACAGATCTATAAATACAAATAGCCAGAGACAGATTTTTGAGAACTGTAAGCATTCCCTAGAGAAGACTGAGTTTGGATTGGTTTTACCTGAAGTGAAACTGAAGCTAATTTGAAAGTTTCTTATCAGGTCTAATATCTGAGGAAAATGGTCTCAATGCAGAACATATTGGACACTGGACAGATATCAGTATGAACTGTTTCTTTCAGGGATTGCCAGATAAGTCACACAGGAGTGATGAGAGATGAAGTTCTAAGTAATCTAGTAAATTAAAAATTAACAAATCACTGAGTCCAGATGGTATTCACCCAAAATTCATGAAACAAGTCAAATGTGAAATTGTTGATTCCCTATTAGAAAATAGGCGACTTGTCACTAACGTTGGCTGCTGTAACACAAAACTGGAAAATTGCCAATCTAACACAAAACATCAGAAATTTTCTGAAGTAAGGACATCTGTGAAACAGGAAACCTGTCTCCCTACTCTCTGTCCCACATAAACGTATACAAACTATTTTGGAAAGCAGTATTGCAGTTCGCTCAGTTGTAATGGGTGACTCAACTGCAGTGGCCATTAGCCATAAAAGTTCACATTCAGAAGTAGAATTCTGCTCAACACAAGCTGCTGAGTGTGAACAAGATTAGGAAGGAGTTGTTTCCTTCAGTCTGTACAATTAACTTTCTACAGGGTTAGCCCAAATAGTGTTGATCTCTGAGATAAAATTTTAAATGATGCTACTCTTTTCAAGACAATGTGCAAAGGCCAATCAAGTTATTTTGGCATATGAGATTTAAAAAGAAATCCCAGAAGTGCCATTTCATCCTTCTGAATGGGGAGTTACCTACCTCAGTTTCCAAAATAGTGCTGACCCCTACGTAAGTTTTAAAATGGGATTTAAAGTCTGTTGACATTTTCCAAGAAAGAATAACCTAAACTGTTAAGAGTCTGAAAATTGCCATGAATTTCTGCTAATTATCAGTCATTTCTCCATTCTTCTCCATCATGTGTATGCGTACTGTCAAATACTGCCATTCTGCAAGCTTAATTGTGCAAAGATGTATTACGCATTGTTTTCATAATTTAATTTATTTATTTAATTGAATATTACTGATCAAATTAAACCAAGCAAAAACCTAGGATTATGTCATTGTGGAATTGCTAGCATACTAATTCCATTTGTTTTTGTGAATCAGATTAATTAGATATTTAAACAAAACCAAGATTAGCATGAGGAAGATTAATAAAAACAATATAACCCAAGTTTTCTAAAGATGCTGATAGAATGAATCTGACAGTGAAAATATAATGTGTTGGATCTATCAAAGTGAGTTGAGTTTAGATTCCACTTAAATTAAGGGATAAATTAGACACAATTAAAAACTAATAATTTCACTAGGATGTGGTTCAAGTAACTCATTAAGGAAAATTCCAATTCTTTTCCCCCACATCCTAACTACATACTTACTCAGAAGATATGCTCCTTTGAAGAATAGAGTTTCAGTGGGTAATTATAGAGGACTATAACCTCAAAGATCAAATCTGTGAATATTCACATACAGCCTATCTGTTTCTCCACTATATGCCATTCCTTTTGCCCCAGATTCAATGTAGTAATTTTTTTACTGCTGTTGTAAAAGGGCCCTTTCCCTTCTCCCCTTGGCCTCCTGATAAGGAACTGTGTTAAATACAAAAAAGAAAAAGGGTGAAAATATAAATATTAGAGTCCATTTTAATGGAAATAATACACTCACTATTTTATTTATGTACTATGGGGGTTTCACATTAAAAGCCTTGTATTCTTAAAACGCATACCAAAATCTTAGTTTCAATGTTCTGTATATCATTTTGGAGGCTTCTGGTGGTACTTGTGGGCCTTCTCCATACCCCTCCTGAGAGGGGCACCAAGACCCTCTGAGAGCCTCTCCAGGGCCTTTTTTCCTTCCTGTCCAGACCTGTCCAGAAGGGGACTTGCCATCATTGCCTCCTTCCTCTGAGGAGGCTTATAGAGTGTGACCTGCCCAAGGCCACTCCCAAAAGGAGTAAAGACTTTCTGTATATATTTCAGATTTCAATATTAATGTCAAAATGTTGTATGATTTTACACAGGATTTGTGCTAGATTGGAAGAGTGAAGACACATATCACTTAAGTAAAATAAGGGCCAAGTGAAGGGGGTTCAGACCCAGCTTTGAGGGTCTGTCCCAGGGGCACTGTGGGAGAAAGGAAAGAAGGGAGCAACCTGGAACCCCTTACACCACTGCCATGGCTCCACACGAGGGATCCTGGGAGCTCTAATTTGGCCTCTAATAACAAGCTATATATTATCTCCTCCAACTCAATGAAATGCATTCCATTAGCAGTGCTGGCATTTAAGAACTAATGTGGAGTCTCCTCCCTCTCACTGATGTTACTATTATTCAATGATTTTTCTCTCTCATGGAGCTAATGAAACCAGCTCCCTAAATATTTTTGTATTTGTGTTAACATTTTTGTATTTGTGATGTACATTTATTTTGAGTTTTTGTATTGTCTTAGATTCGTACGGTTTCTAATTGCTGCCGAGTATTAGCTGCTCTGAGTCCCTCAATGAGAGAGAGAGGGCAGGGTATGAAACAAAGTAAATAAAATAAATAAATAAATAAATAAATAGATGTTTTACCTTCTCCTTTCTCCTGTAACTGTTCAATAGTTTAAAAGAGCTGTATGATGAAACAATGATAGCTAAAATGGAAAGTGCTCTGGAGATTTGTACTAGATTCCTTAGCATTATGTAGGTCTGAGACCATCAATCTCAACTCTGCAGTGTTCACTGTGGTCCTCAGTAATGTTTTTTTTTTTTTGCTACTACATTTCATAGAACCCCTTGAATAGAGAAGATGACTGTATCAATTTCAATCTGGTTTCATGTCTGTTCAGATGGCAATGAAACTTTTAGTCACCATGGTGGGTGACCTATGTTGGGAAATGGAAAGCAGAAGGACATTTCTGATAATTCTGCTCAACCTCTCAATCGCTTTTAATAGCATCAACCATGATATCTTTCTGGGTCTCCCTATAGGAATGAGGATTGGAAATTGACTTTTGTAGTGACTTCATTTCTTCTATGCCAGTTCTAAACTAGTACTTGTCATAAGTAATGGAATGGTTGAGAGGAAACAAACTGAAGCTTAACATAGATGATTTATGATCAATTGTTGGAATGATCATAGAAAAGTAATTCAGCATGTACTAGATGGAGTGATACTTCCACTGAAGAAACAGTTCCAAAGTATGGGTATGTGTGGATCTGGATGCCCAGGTTTCAGTGGTGGATAGAATTTCATTTGGATTGCTAAAGTTTATGTACCAGTTGAAACACCAGACCTGACAGTAGTGACAAACTACTTACATTCTGTTTGGATTATGCAACATGCTACAGAGCTTAGCTCCAGGCTATTTGAAGGGTTTCCCCTTTTGTAATTTTTCCCCTTTGCATAATTTTCACATGTAGTTTCAAACAAAACAGAACTCTTCTCAAAGGCAATTAAACAAACACAGAGCTCTCTCTCCTTCCTCCTGTTTATTTTGAACATAAGATAGTTTTAAAACAAAACAAAAAACAGAAACCAGTGAACACAAAGCACCAATTTTCTTTCATCGTGTAATAGTCACATCACATTTACAAGATACAAAGTGCAACTATAATGCAATGAAATACTGTTTTAGTGTATGATCTCACATGGAGGGACATGAATATTTTAGGAAAGGGTTGGAGATGTACTAAGGTACATTGCAAGTACCGTAAGACCATGCCAAACAATGCAAAACATTTTTGTTATGTTTCAGAAGTTGTATACACATTTCAATTGAAAATTTGCTCCCAAACAGCAACAAAATGAGCTGAACATCCTATGCAGATTGTTTCTGTGTTTCATGGTAGCTCAGTTCTAGAATGACTCACTCAGTCTGCTGTCATTTCTTAAAAATTGTGATAGCCTTGATTCAATTTTATGTACAAGAATGATCAAAATCCATCAATACACCTTTAAAAAGAGAAAACCATGCTGCTTATTTTAAGATCCTTTTACATCAGTACATATCAGAAACATTTTTTTGACTTTTTAAAAATAATATATTGAAAAGAAGAGTGTAGCGGGGTGATGTGGAGGGCTTCCTTTTCACTTTAGCTCTCTTCTTAAAAAAAAAAAAACTATTCCAAATTTGACAACTGCTTTCACTGTCACATTAAATGAATTGTTATGGGGTGACCAATTTATAGCTGGAACAATTTTGAGTGTGATATTGATATGTGACCCATAAAGGAGACCTATTTACAAAATATGGACAATTTATTCATGAATCAATTGAGAGTGATATTAGCTGTCTGTAAGATTTATTTATGAAAGAATTTGTAATCTAGTTTAGTTTTATGGATTATGACCTATTGGTGAAAAATACACATAGACATGTACATTTAACTGATGGCACAAGAATCTATCCTGTAGATGTATGGCCTCCCAATCCCACCCATCTGCTGCAGAATCTAGGTATGCACTTATTTTAGCATATAAGATTTGTATGCTTTGGGATATTCCCATGCAGAAAATTGATGAAACTAGTGGGAACAATGCAATAACTCTTTCAGTGGAGATTGAATGGCCAAACCACAGTCAAATATAAACAAGGCAAGCCCCCATACAAAGCCATTATAATGAGTGGGAGTTGCACAATAGTTTATTTCTGTGGAGATTGAATGGAGAAAATCCCATTCAATATATGTAAGGCATTTAGTTCTCTGATATATTTTACAGCGATATCTAGGAAAGCAAATGTTCTTCTTAAGTTCCAAGCTATCCATTGTCTTGGTCATGAATGAATTAGATCTCATGGTACTTTTAAACACTTAATCATGTATGGAGAGATGATGATTCAAAATTTGTCCAGTCTCGATGATTACATAACATGGAAACCCAGACATAGTTGTTTAAAGTACAAAGCAACATAATACATATTGCATTGGAATCAGAATGGTTTCTGGGATGCTATAGCAGTGATGATGAATACCTATGACAATTACCTGAAGAAAAAGTGAAACACCAATGAATAAGTAAGAAAATAAATGCATGCCCTATCTGTTAACTTTTATTCCATAACAGGCAACGAGTCAGCTAGCAGTGTTTAAATAAGCCATGACAAAAAGAATGAAAAGTACCGTAAAGCTAGGAGAAACAATCTTCCCCTCCAATTATCCCTTTGCTGCATATGTTTGTATTGTAAATTAAGGGAATGACAGTTGGGGCTGCTATAGTAAAGAAATCATTCCAATTCATTTGTTCTGTTATTGTTATATCCCAGTTTTCTTCCATGGAACACACGGGCCAAATGCTTTTATAGCACAGCTGTAACTAGCTGCAGGACCAAATTTGCTTCACTTCAGCAATTTTGTTTGCTTCATGCCTCCTGTGTCCAAAATCTGTAGAAAGGTGTAGTAGTGTATATCTCTCAAGATGTATTTGTCTTTTTCCCATCACCTGGGAATCTAGGAAAGAAAAAAGGACTGAACAGTCTTTTGTTGTTGTTGCTTTTAGCAGAAGAAAGAAAAATTGACCTGTTTTCTGCTGTACCCATTGCCCAACCCCAGGTTATTTGCCAGTGGAAGGTGATCAAATAGATCCCTCTTTCGTGCATCCATTAATTTATTAATGGTGAATGTGACTTGCCTAAAGTCACCCAATAGGGGCCTTATCAGACTCCAGTCTTCTCTCGATTCCACACACTTCTAAGATATTTCAGGGACAAAGTGCCACAGGGCCCTTCACACGAGGTAAAACTACAGCCTTGAAAACTCACAGCAACTAAAAACTTCTGCTTGTCATCCATTGCCTTTAATCCCTGAAATGTAGTAGAAGTGTAGAAAAACAGAAGGGTAAAGTAGATGGGGAGAAATCACTTTCTGAGCTCCTGATGCAGGTTGAAATGGGAGAAAGAGGGTATTACACATGGGATGGGATCTATCAGATTTCTCAGATAATTTCAGTTTGTTGACATAGAGCAATGGGCAAGATAATAATCCTTCAGATTGTGTGGATCCCATTGAAAGAAGTGTTTTAAAAGGGTGCCTGAACTTTGTTTAAGTGGAAGGGCCTTGAGTGCAAATGACCCCAGGGAAAGTGGTGTCTTAAGAAAATGTCTCCACTCTGCTTTAGTGGAAGGGACTTGAGAAAAAATGACCCCAGGGAAAATGATGTCTCAAAAAGGATGCCTGTTTTAAAAAGTGTGCTGATATTTTTGAAATGAGAGGAGACATTGCTTGCTCGTGTGAGGGGAATTAAGCATATGGATGAGTTAGAAGCTGAGGAGGCAATCCTTTGTGATGTAGGTAAGTAAGCTCTTCATCTTCTTTAAAGACAGAACCCCATGAAATGCCACAAAACAAAGATAATTTCCCCCGTTTTTCCCCATCTTCCCCAGCTCCATTTGATGGTTTCCATAGCAGAGTAAGGACTAGAATCCTGGTCTCCAGAGTAATAGTCTATACTCAAACCAATACATCACTTTGGCCTCACAAACACTATAGTATCACTTAATATACTTATTTATTTCTGGCCTCATTTGTCACTATGGGTAAATGAACCTCATACTAAAGAAAGCATTTTTTCATCTACAATGTGTGCCAAGTTTGTCTTCAATCAAAAGACAAAATCAAAGAGAAAAACACTTGATCACATTAATGAAGTATTAAACCTTTGAATCTTTGCAATTTCAGTGATGTTAACTAACATTTTAACTTCACAGTGTTTCTGCTTGAATATCTTGGGTTTATTGACCTTTGAATTAAGTTTCCCACCACTTCCTGTTTCATAACTAATGTTCCATTGGTTATTACTTGCTAAATTTCAAAGAATTCACACAGTCATGATTGTGATACTTTGTCTTAGACAGAGTCAAATTAAAATAGTAGTGTTCATCATTTAATAGCAGTTAATTTTTCAAAGTTAATTGAGAGTGCATGTGTTTCTTTATTATAAAAGAATATTCAAGTCTTTCACAGAGGATTGGAAAAATGAAAATGTAACAACACTTCAAACAAGTAGGACAAACAAAAGAAGGAATGGAAGTACTTGAAATAACCCCTCTCTTTTAACAGATTCTATTGTTGTAATTGTTTTAATGCATCTTAAAGCAAACAAGTCAAAAGTTGACTTAAAGGCAATCCTATAATAGGGGTTTTTTTTAGCAAGATTTATTCAAAGGCGGTTTGTTAGTTTGTTTTACAGCTAAGAATGGGAACTTAAACTGTGGTCTCCCATAGTTCTAGATCACTTTTCAAACCACTAAACCATGTTTGCCCAATAGAAGACTCCAGGGAACCAAAACAAAATCTTTATACAAACAAAACAAAACTTTCTATTTATTCTGACTCTTGAAATGAAAAGGTGTGTCATATATTTTAACTCTTTTCTGTAGTAGTTTTTTACACAGCCACAAATTGGTTTTCATCATTAACTGGGGCTTCAAACATTGTAACCTAGCATGCTGAATGCCAACTAAACTATTACTACTACTACTGCTACTACTATCATCATCATCATTATCATTTTGCAGAGGCTCAAGCAAGCAATTTATCTCAAATTGATCAGAATTCTAGTGGGTGCAGTGCTTTAAAAAGTGTTTTTGACATAGGGGTTATATATTGTGAAGGCCTAGAAACATAGAATCATAAAAGTATACAATCAAAGCACTCCCAACAGATGGCCTTCTGGTCTCTGTTTAAAAACCTCCAGAGAAGGAGACTCCATCACATTCTGAGAATCCACAGTCAAACAGCTCTTATCCCCAGGAAGTTCTTACTAAAGTTCAGGTGGAATCTATTTTTCCTGAAATTTTAATCCATTGCTCCATAGTGTCCTAGTCTCCTTGTTACTGAAATCAGCTATCTGCCACGAGCGAGCAGATTGTAGTCCTGTTGCCTGGCACACCATGCTACTTTGAAAGCTAAGAAAAACATGACCAGTTTGAAAACACTAACAGAGGTTTATTCACCTGGACAGATGGATGACCGAACAAAATAATTGCCAAAAGAACTGACATAGCTCAAACAGAAAATTGCAATACATTTTATACAGTTTGGCAGCTATTCATACTCCCCACTCCCTCCCCTGGTTGGTCAGGAGACATGTCTCCTAGGATCTGCCTTCTCTTTGGCTGAGACTTCTTCCTGACATCACAGACCAGAGTGGAGAGGAAGAGAGAACAGCTGGGATTGGTGGGATTCAAAAAGGTTTGTTGCTGTGCCTACCTCTGAGGGGGTGGACCCATTGTTCAGACTAGAAAGAGTGGGCTTTGGAAGCTTGGAATAATATCTGCACAAAGAGTGAGGCTTGGGAAGCCAGAAAGTCAATCAAGTGGGTAAACAAAGTCCTTGATGAGTCCTGGGGGTTTCTGACAATCTCTCAGCAGGGAGTCCACTGGAAGAATCTGTTGTTTCTCAAGACATAGTCTAGTCACATAGGTAAAGGTAAAGGTTTTCCCCTGGCGTTAAGTCCAGTCATGTCTGACTCGGGGGGTTGGTGCTCATCTCCATTTCTAAGCCGAAGAGCCGGAGTTGTCCGTAGATACCTCCAAGGTCATTGCTGACTGTTGTAAGCTGCCCTGAGTCCCTACCGGGTGAGAAGGGTGGGGTAAAAGTGATGTAAATAAATAAATGTGGTGGGCATGACTGCTTGGAGCGCCGTTGCCTTCCTGCCGGAGCGGTACCTATTGATTTACTCACATTTGCATGTTTTCGAACTGCTAGGTTGGCAGGAGCTGGAGCTAACAGCAGCCACTCATGCCGCTCCCGAGGTTTGAACCTGGGACCTTTTGGTCTCCAGCTCAGTGCTTTAACACACTTCACCACCAGGGCTCCTTAAAAGTCACATAAGCACTACATAATATAAGTTATGATAATTAATAACCTTGTGTCACTGGCCCACAGTACAAGAGGGGCTCAGCTGTAAAAACAAAATGGTAACATATTTAAGCTGCCAGTTTGATTATGCAAAGTTATGCGACAATGAAGAAGTTAGGAAAAAAAGGAAAGAGACACCCAGTGGAAAAGAACTGGGGATGTTTTGTTAATTAAAGTTATGTATGATTGCATATATATGTGAGTGTGTACGTGTTTCTTGGGGCAACAGAGTTAAAGGAATTTTATGTTTTAATTTTGATTTATCTTCATGCTGAGTGGGTGGGGCTCAGGAAGTGAGGGAAAAGTTGATTATGAGGTGTTAGAGTCTTGACAGGGAAGAAGGGAAAAAGAGAGGGAGAAAAAGCAGATAATGGGCTGGCCTGCGGGGTTTCCTTGCAAACCAGCTCTTTGACTTGGTAAAATTATTTGATTAATCCTCCTGGTAATGTTTGGGGTTCTGCTGGGGCTGAGTTGACTGAGACCCAGCCAAGCTCTAAAAATATGTTATAATGTATAATTATTATTATTAGAGCAGATGGGACTAATTTTAATAACATTTAGAGCAGCAGAAAAATGCTTGCCCCCTCTTCAATATTACGTCCTTTCAAATATTTAAACATGGCTATCTTGGCCTTTTTCTTTCTCCAGCTAAACATACTGCTTATCATAGGGCTTGGCTTCCAAACTTTTAATCATTTCAGTAACCCTTCCCTGGAAATGTTCCAGCTTGCCAATATCCTTCTTGAATTGTTGTGTTGAACAGTATTTCCAGAAAAGGTCTGACTAAGCAAAACAAAGTGGTACTATTTTTCCAATGATGATTTAGACACTAGAATCATAGAATCATAGAATTGTAGAGTTGGAAGAGACCTCGCAGGCCATCCAGTCTAACCCCCTGCAAGAAGCAGGAAAATCTCATTCAAAGCACTCCTGACAGGTGGCCATCCAGCCTCTGCTTAAAAGCCTCCAAAGAAGGGGCCTCCACCACAGTCCGGGGCAGAGAGTTCCACTGCCGAACAGCTTTCACAGTGAGGAAATTCTTCCTGATGTTCAGGTGGAATCTCCTTTCCTGTAATTTGAAGCCATTGTTCCGCGTCCTAGTCTGCAGGGCAGCAGCAAACAAGCTTGCTCCCTCTTCCCTATGACTTCCCCTCACATATCTATATCATGTCTCCTCTCAGCCTTCTCTTCTGCAGGCTAAACATACCCAGTTCTTTAAGCCACTCCTCATAGGGCTTGTTCTCCAGACCCTTGATCATTTTAGTCGCCCTCCTCTGGACTCTTTCCAGCTTGTCAACATCTCCCTTCAACTGTGGTGCCCAGAATTGGACACAGTATTCCAGGTGTGGCCTGACCAAGGCAGAATAGAGGGGTAGCATGACTTCCCTGGATCTAGATGCTATACCCCTATTTATGCAAGCCAAAATCCCATTGGCTTTTTTCGCCGCTGCATCACATTGTAGGGTCATGTTTAACTTGTTGTCCACGAGGACTCCAAGATCTTTTTCACACATATTGCTGTCAAGCCAGGCATCGTCCCCCACTATATTATCATTGATGCAGTATATAATTATACTGACTTGGTAGACCACAAGCTGAACATGAATTAACACCACACTTGCTTTACATGTTGTGAGCTGCTTTGAGTCTTGTTCAAGAAAAGAAAGTGGGATATAAACTGAATAACAAATGTCTGGTCAGGTGTAACCCATCCTGTATCTCCCTGTTGAAATTCATTTTGTAAGCTGTCCATTTTGAATTCCTGTCTTATTTTCTGGGGTATTAGTTGCCTTTCTTAATTTGGTGTCATGTAAATGTGTTAAGAATGCTCTATACTCCATCATCCAAGGCCCCTTCTACACCAAAACATAATGCAGCTCAGAACTGGTATGCAAAATACCAGTTCCAAACTGCATTATGACCTGACAGTCCAGCCATGCCAAGGCTGGTTTGACACCACTTGGCTTAGTTTTCATCCTGCCTGCACCCCTGATTTTCCCCAGGAGAAGAAAAAAAGCCCTTACCTCTTCCTGTCTCTGTGCCATATGACTGGCAAGGGTACCTAGGAAGCGTGGGGGGGGGGCTAGAAAGGAAGAGTGGGGGCGTGTCTGTTGGAGGCCATTCACACCGGCCTCCAACAGACAAGAGTTCTTTCTCCCACCCTGAACCTTCCACAAATATACAAACCTCCCTTGCTTAGTTTCCCATACTTCAAAACCTCTGAAAATGCCTGCCATAGATGTGAGTAAAACATCAGGAGAAAATACTTCTGGAACATGGTCATACAACCCAGAAAACTCACAACAACCCAGTTTCCCTGTATTGTTTGACCAAGGAGCCAATGGCATTAAATAGCTTACCCCAGTTTAAATCTCATTGGTCTGCATGTGTGGTGTGGATCCACCAAGCTTATGTATTACACACTTAATTATTTGGGCCTATGGATGCATCCCAAGTCACCTTGTGGCTATCCACTATTCACTCTCTTCAAGGTGAAGCATAATTATTGGTGAGCACCTTTTGGGTTAACTTTCCAATCCACATAACAGCATTGTCTAGTAGAAGTGTGTGAAGTAGCTGAAATCTGATTAGTAATTCATTTTGGAGATTTTGATGGCCTGCACTTTGTTTTGTAAAGATTTGGAGGGGTCCCGTTTTCATACGTTTTGATTTCTGCATGATTGGACCACATAAGCAGGGCATCAATCCTGTAAAGTTTCAGAAAAATTATTTCATTTACTTATTGTTAAGAATTTTAAAAAGTTTTTTTTTCAATTAAAATTATTTTTTAAAAAAACTACAAGCAGTATCAGCTCAACTTGTGGCACATTAAGACAACATGAGCAGGGCAGCAAGCCTGCCCAGTTTTAGAACAGTCTATCCATCAATTTTTAGGAATTAAAAATTCTCTCTCTCCTACTAACTCCACAAAGAAAGACAAATGCTAAGGGGAGGAGACCAGTTTTGCAGAAAGCTGTGTGATTGGCCAACAAGGAAAAAACAATATGCAGCTGCAATTGTCAATCACTGAAGACCCCTTGCCTTCTCCCACCCCAGAAAATTATGGAGTATGGTACATTGAAAAAACACAGCTTGAAACTCTGAAACAACAAATTTTTACTGATTTCTTTAAAACCTTTTGAAGGCTTCTGTTGTGATTTTTAATACTTTGGTGAGGTCCCAATCTGATTACTAATTTGGAGATTTGTTTTCACAAATCATACAAATCTCTAATCTGCGAAACACACCTCTGAAGCTTAGCACAACTCTATTGTCTAGCCTACATTTTACTATCTTGTTTGCAACATCATGAAGCCTTCTCAAAAGGCTTACTGAAATCAAGTATGCTACATCCACAATACTCCCTTCATCTACCAAGCTTGGAGTTCTGTTTTAGAAAAGAGATAACAATATGGTTTTCTTGAAGCTACCTTCTATACCTTTTTAAAAAGAAACGTTTAATGAAAAATGCTCTGGAGTTACATGGCTGCAAGCCACTGCTTGTACTACTGGATCCAGTTAGCTATTTTAATGATTGAATACATTCGATATACCTTCAAATTGTGACAAATTTCCAGGAGAGGGCTGGTAAGATTTAACAATGGGATTTTGTAAATCTCACATAGAATCCTATATGTCTGAATGTCACAATGTATATTCAGGTATATTCTGAAGCTTGGAATAGGAGTTTTATTGAATGGTTTCTATCTAATGATCTTGCTAATGACAAACATCATTCTATCATCATTGACAGACCCACAATTTTTCCTCTCTACACAGCCCACAGGCTGAAAATGACAGTATTAAATTGGCATATAAAATGAATATGTTAAGTGGCAGAATGAGAATTAGTAAGCCTGCATAATATATGATTGCACCTACTTTGGAGACTCATTATTAGTAAAAATGATAATCAGATCATTTGTCTGCAATTGCAAATTTTAAAAAGTGTTACTGGCTGTTCTTCTTCCCTATTCTAGTTTCTCATTTCTCAGATTTAGCTAATTGAAAAGAAGGAATATATTAATCCTTGTTCATCAAATATGACATGATTATTGCTTCTTGTCTCATGAAATATGAAGAATGATGAGAACTATGTGTGAGGGAAAGTCTCCATCAGTTGTCACCCAAACCTGGCCTAAAATTAACATGGACCACCTTCAGACTACATATTGGAAAGAAATTTGAGGTGAGACATTAATGCTATTACATAATGTTTTAAAGAATTTCTACACAACTCTATATTTTCACCTCAAATTGAAGCATATTTGCAAGGTTCCGTTCACTAGATATGCCTGACAAGTTTTCAAAGAAGATCAAATCATTTTGATAAAATTGCAGACTGGTTTTGTACCACCCTGTAATTTCAAAATTCAAATTCATTTCTTATATGTAAGAATATGCAAATTATTCATAGTGATTTTCTTGTAACATGGCAATTTTTGTGGAGAATAAATGACAGTTTTATATACGTTTGAGGACACTGACATTTTGTGCAAGATATTGCTGGCCCTCTGAATGTCACTGGGATTAAGTTGAAGGATTTATATGTCAACACAAGCTCGTAAACCTTAAAAACTACATGTATGAAACCATGTATTATCAACCATTATTTTTAGACATTGTATTTTTTTATAAATGGGCTATGAATCATTTGGAAAAAAATAATCTCGGCCTTTCAGAAAACATGAAATTTAATAAAATGGAACTACTCCTACTCATCCTCATCCTCATCATCCTCATCCTCCTCATCATCATCTGTCTTACCCAGCTTTCCCCAAATCTTAAAGCAGGGTGTAACATAGATTAAAATGTAAAATATAACAAAAAACCCCCATAAAATTATTTAAAATGCATAGATTAATACACATGATTAAAACAGAAGTCATTATACATTAAAATCACCCAAACATATAAAAATATCAATTTTAAATTAACAGTTTAAATTAATGGGGCAGGCCTTCCAGAAAACATAGGTCTTAAATTCTGTTTTAAATCCTGACCGCTTGTTTAAATTCTCTTCTGGCAAGTCATTCCACAGTCTAGAGATGGCTGATGAAAATGTCCTCTTGGTGACAGTTGCCAGTCAGCTCCTGGCTGTTTTTTTTCCATGTCAGGAGAGACTTGAGAAACTGCAAGTCTCTTCTGGTGTGAGAGAACTGGCTGTCTGCAAGGATATTGCCCAAGGGATGCCCAGATGTTTTTGATGTTTTTACCATCCTTGTGGGAGGCTTCTGTCATGTCCCCGCATGGAGCTGAGAGCTAATCCGCTCTCTCCCTGTGTTGGATTCAAATCAGCAACCTTCAGGTCAGCAACCCATCCTTCAAGTCATCAGTTCTGCCAGCACAAGGGTTTAACCCACTGCACCACCAGGGGCTCCTAGCTTCCGGATAGTTGAAGTAAACATCTCCAGAAGATCTCAGTGTCCAGGACAGATTATCTAGGAGAAGATGACCCCTGTAGGTAACCTGGACTCAAACCTTGTAAGGCTTTAAAGGTATTATTAACCAATACTTGGTCCTTTGCTTGGAAACTAATTGGAAACCAGAGGAGTGATTTTAGTATAAGCATGATATTCTCACTCCTAGATATACCCATAACCAATATGGCTGACATATTTTAAACTAATTGGAGCTTCTGAATTTGATACAGAGGAAGCCCAGTATACAAAGTACAGTCCAACTTTATTAGATAATAATCTCTCAACTATGACAGGTGACAATGAAAACTACTGTAAAATTGCTGGGAATTAGACAGGAATTATTTTAAGTGAAGACATCTGTGTAAAGTGAGAGAGCATGACAGAATACCTCCTCCTCTTCCTCTTCCACCTCCTCCTCCTCCTCCTTCTGTAAACATTTGTTTTGAGTTCTAGTATTTAATACAGCATAACATGAAGTGATTGGACAAATTTAGAGAGGATTAGATTATTGTTTGGAAAACCACATGGTGAAATCTTTTCACCTTGTAACATCAGACCTCTAACCACACATTGCTACATTTTTCTCTTTTGCAACCACTCAGAAATTTTATGGGTTTTTTATTTTGTTTGTTTGTCCCCAATGACATTCCTTAGATCTTTTGTTCAAGGAAGAACTTCCATGTGGTTTTGGGATTGTCCTCTAACTGAAATGTCAGTGGCAACTAAATGTAGCCTTATATACAAAAGAAGATAATAGTGTAGCAAACATCCATTGTCTTGCTGCATTGCCAGAACACACTGACACGAGAGTTTGATAAATAACAGTGACTGCAGTCATTGTCATTTTCTCTCATTTTATTAGTCTCCATATGTCACAAAAATTCCAGGCATGATCATTTATCATAAAAAGGAGGTCTAACAAAACAATAATAAACATGGCTACAGCCTCAGCTGTCACACCATGACATTATTTGTGCCTCTCTGTCTGCTATCAGAATCATTTTTTCACAATGTAGTTAGTCATACTCAAATAATAACTCCATGCATTCATTTACTAATGTTCATTCTTGAAAGCTTCTTCAAAGAATCATCTTGTTTACAGGTGCCTATATGGTGATCTGGTGCCTGATTATTCAGACATTCTTAGCCAATTATATTATATTATATTATATTATATTATATTATATTATATTATATTATATTATATTATATTATATTATATTGTTTCAGATGAAAAGGATTGTGAAGAGTTTTAATCTAACTCAGCCTTTCCTATTATTTCTGAATGCCTGTATCCAACTAGACAGAAAAGATGGTTACTAAGAGTTAGTACAAATGTTTGCTATTCCTGAACTAAAGGGTTATGTATTATGCCTCCTTCATGACAGATGCATCTATCAGTGGTTAGCAATTTTTACAATGTATTTCAGAAAAACACAAAATAAAACACACAAACAGACATTATAGATATTTAAAATACCAAGAATACACAACTACATATTACACTACAACTACACTAAAACTAAACAAATATTTAACCCCCTACAAATGCCTCAATTTATATCTGATGGGTATTATGCCTTACCATTCTCACATGCTGTAACATTCTCCTTTTCTTTTCTTTTTTTCGTGTCAGGAGCAACTTGAGTTGCTACTGGAGTGAGAGAATTGGCCATCTGCAAGGACGTTGTCCAGGAGAAGCCGGATGTTTTGATGTTTTTACCATCCTTGTGAGAGGCTTCTCTCATGTCCCCACATGGAGCTGGAGCTGATAGAGGGAGCTCATCCGCACTCTCTCCGGGTGGGATTCGAATCTGGCAGCTTTCAAGTCAGCAACCCAACCTTCAAGTCACTTAGTCCACTACGCCATCTGGGGGCTCCAACGTTCTCCTAAACTTGTCCTTCTAGTTGACTGTCCAGCATTCCCAACAAATAAAACTCAGATCTCACCTTGCTCTCAAGGTTAATAATGTCTTGCAGCAGCAAATGTATTTGAGTTCAGTTATTTCTGGCCCTTTCCACAAGACCATGGCAAATGGTAGACTATTATAAGATTGTGCTCACATTTCGACCATTTATTAGAGCTGCTCTTATACATCATCTTAAAAAGCCTTTTTGGTATCAAGTACCATCTGTAGACCATTTCATTTTTTCTTTGAAATCACTTCAAAATAAATTTCACTCTGTGTATGCACCTTTCTCCTCATTCCAATGGAATTTGTGTACCTATATTCTGAGCCCATTTGACCATTCAGTCTTTTACTTGTTCCTTCTCTATTTCATATTTTATAAGCAATTTATACATTTTGACAATCAAATTGTCATTACAGTAAAGCTGTCTGCAATCTCTGATCTAACTGTTTCACTGGTTATCCTAAGCACAATACTTCTCAATGTCAGTTGAACGGGAATACAAATGGGAGCATGTTATTGTGCACATGTCTTATATTGTCTTATTGTACCCAAGTGGATTCATCTAGCATTGCTCCTTTATTATTTTTACACTGTTCCATATCCTACCACTTTTTTCATGTCTGGAGTGACTTGAGAAACTGCAAGCTGCTTCTGGTGTGAGAGAATTGGCCATCTGCAAGGACGTTGCCCAGGGGATGCCTGGATGATTGATGCTTTACCATCCTTATGGGAGGCTTCTCTCATGTCCTTGCATGGTGCTGCAGCTGACAGAGGGAGCTCATCCGCATTCTCCCTGGATTCAAACTGGCAACCTTCAGGTCAGCAACCCAAACTTTAAGTCAGCAGTTCTGCCAGCACAAGGGTTTAACCCATTGCGCCACCAGGGGGCTCCACTGAAAGCTACAGATAGACTGAACTCCGAAGTATGTATGAACAAAATGTATGTTGATGCTAACTCATGAGAAAAGAAACATAGTATTTCCATAATTTTTGAAGGAGGGATCCATGATTTGTGGCTATTGTTTTGTATGCAAATATGTACACCAATTCTCCATTACAATTCCATTAGTTCAGGTGTCACTTCACAGAAGGTAACTTTTTGTTGCGAATAATGCTACAGATATCTTATTGGACATATTAACAAGATACTGATAGGGTGTTTCTTTGCTTTTGTTTTTGTTGTTGTTGTTGTTTTATGAATAGAGGGTTCTTTGATGCACTTCTTGTTATATTAGTCTCTTATAACTTGTGACCCACCATATTAACTGATAGCCATGCAAAGTGATAGATAGTAGAGGGACAAGCTACTTCTCTTTTTATTTTTATTTTAAAACACATAGATGGAAGTGACAAGAATCGGGAAGGTCACAATCCATGGATGTGTACAGTATTTATGTCATGTTATTATACTGATCTTTTTGTATTTCAGTTCTTGCAAAAGGGTCTTTAAAACATTGCTGTCTTTCTGTTTCATGCAGCAGTTTTGCTCATCTTACAAAATCTGAATGATTATATCTAATAAAAATCAGTTTCTGTCTGAATGCTTCAGGACCTAAAAAAGAACATCAGTTGTCAAATAGCCTTGAAAAATTGGTGTAGAAGATGGCGAGAGAGCAAATCCGTCTCTCAAGCAAATAATTTGGATCCTTCGCTCATGTTCTTTTGCCAAGTAATATCCCATAGACTGTGCTACTGAGGCTAGTGCTTTAAACAACAATTAGTTACACTTTGGGTAATCCTCATTTCAGCAAGTTAAATTGGCATCATAATCTCTGTGACATATTCGCAAGCTTGGAGACCATGAGATGTGGCAATTTTTAAAGAAATGGACATGTCGTAACTTAAGAATGTGATTAGCAATTGCATTCTTTGAGTGGGCATAGTTCTCTTGAATCTTTAAGTTTCTGTGAGTTATACAAAAATCTGTGATGAGGCAAAATTGTTTCCCAGGTATATCATTGGACCTTTGTAATTGTGAGGATATCATGTGATATCTAATATCACTAGCCCCATCTACACTGATCACTTAAGTTGATGTGAGGTGGATCAGCCCCTGGACGGCTATATGCCACACATGGCCTGATCTGGCTTTACCCCAGAGATAACTGCTTAACATGACTTGCATCCTGAGTTAAGCTAACTTGTGTGAAAACCTGACCCCTGAAACAGAAGTCAGGTTCTCCCCCAAGTTAGAAACTGACCAGACAATCAGCTGCAGCTTTCTTTCTTTTTTTGTATATATATTTTATTATGAGGTTTATAAGCAACTTGCACATTTCTTGTTACAAAAATCATTCTCTTTTTCTCCATATAATAAAATACATACATGAAGTCAGGGTATTGGTGGTGTGGGGGGGGGGGGGAGAGCGGGTAGGTAAAATCGACATAAAGGGTAACATTGACATAAACGGTGAGTGACAATATTGAAGCAACAGAAAAAACAAAACAAAAAAAGAAAACAAAAAAAAACAAACAAAAAACAAACAAAAAAAGATCCACAACAACAACTTAGGATATACATGTATACAGTTGCTTTAATGTCCTTATTACTCCCAGAGATCTGGATATGGTCCTTTTGTTTTATTTTTCCTGTCTTTTGGTTTTGTAGTTACACATATTTAACTACCTTTACTTTATGTTATTATCCCCTGGAATTTCCTTAATCCAACTTTATACAAAAGTTAATTTTCTCTTTTTGCAAGTATTCGATCATAGGTTTCCAGTCTGTTTTGTTATCTGGTGCTCTATCCTATGATAGTTTTTGTGTTAATATGTCCATATTCATTATTTTATTGATCCATTTCTCCATATTGGTTGTATCTTCTGATTTCGATAGTTGTGCCAGCACTATTCTCGCAGCTGTGGTGAGATAGAACATTTGTCTGTCTGTATTTTTATCTATCTGTTTGTCAATAATCCCTATTTAAAAAAATTCTGGTTTGAATTCATTTTTTTTGTATGATTTTTGTCATCATTCTATGTATTTCTTGCCAATTTTTTATCTTCTTACACTCCCACCACATATGTAGAAAGGTGCCTGTATGCTTACCACATTTCCAACATGTTCCCTGGGTTTTACCTCTGATCTGGCATTACCCCAGAGATAGCTGCTTAAAATGACTTGCATCTTGGGTTAAGCTAACTCGTGTGAAAACCTGACCACTGAAACAGAAGTCAGGTTCTCCCCCAAGTTAGAAACTGACCAGACAATCAGCAGCAGCTTTCTTGACAGCCATCCCATACTCTTGTGTTTAGGGCTTGGTCTTTGTCTTTTCATTTCATGTGATTTACAAAAGAGGAGGGGAGGGGAAAAAGGGAGTCTTCCCTCGACCATCTCTCATCTCTGGTTGAGTAACATCTGTGTAACAATAGAAATGAACAAAGTACATGTTTTCAGGCAAATACTGCACAAATAACTCTATAATGTCCCACAACTGGAAGAATATTGTGCAAACTATTTGCCCTTTTGTGTGAGGACAAACAAAATGCAGAATTGTATTTCTAAACAATGTGGGCACCAAAGTAGTACCTTTTTGCAATGATGAGAGTTGTTCATAAGGTTTCCTATGTTAGAAAGGCTTTGGCCTATGAGCCAGACCAAATTTGCCAGACAGCTACTGGGCAGCAAAAGTAGTGTGGGGTGACACTGGTGGAGAATTTCTCAGTAGCAATGACGGTATCACCATAGCTGACATTTGTTAATACTATGAAGAAGGAGACACAGTAAACTCTTTTTGATTTCTTTTACCATGAAAAGCATATGATGAGACAATACGAAACGAAGCAGGAGATAGTCAGAAGATGACACTGCTAGGTTGGAAGGCACTCAAATGTCAGGCCTTGGAAGATCTCGGATACAAAAACATGTTTCCAAAGATAGCTCCTTGGAAACAACTTTATTGATCCTTCTTACCAAGTTGAAGAGGAAGCTAGTTCTGACCAAATCCCGCCAAAACGCTAGTATATCAAACAACTAACCCACAGCCCCCCTTCTACTCTACTCCTAATGGCTAACATCCCATTTCCAGAAAGCAAGCAACAAATCATGGTTCCCTCCTCAGTCCAGATGGCTGTTATCAGTACCCAGTTCCTTTACTCCCATTCCAATTATTTGGCATGGTGTGAACTGGTCAGCTTGTTGGGAATAGCTGAAATGGGCACATCCTGACACTCAAAAGCTATTGGTGCAGAGCAGAGCAGAGCAGAGGGCAAGTACTAGTTGCTGTGATTAAATCAACAGGTTTTCTGCTTGAGGACATGGGAAAAGGGTTTCTTTTGTGATTCTTTGACAGTTGAATGTCCCCTTTTAAGACACAATTGGTGTTTTCATTTTAGGACCAAGTTAAAACATGACCTAATTATTTCACCCCTAATCCATAAAAATGCATAGTTTTGAACTCTTCTAACTTTTAAAAATTGTTATTTTAAAAATATCTTTATGCACATTACATTTGTTTACTATTTCAAAATGTAAACTGTTTAATTGTTTTAATTGTGAATTATTGAAATACCTTATTATGTAGAATATAATATATTAAGATTAATTTAAGAAATAAGAAATATACATACAAATATTTTAAGAGAAAAGAGTCTTGGCGGCATGTCTGTGCTCCATCATGTTACTGAATTCTTCAAGGCACTTTATGGGGCTGAGTACAAGGCAGATAAGCATACAGGTAGGCAGAGAGAGGGAGAAAGCAAATGAGGTATATACATGAAATCTTAAGGGAGTCTCTTTGGCGTCAATTAAGACAAATTCTACCACGAGTCTTGTTTCTTTGGGCGGGCCATCATCAAAGTACAAGTAACAGAGAAACATACAAGTGAAACTAGACACAAAGTTCAATTCCATTCCAGAACACTCAGGGAGCAGAAATTGATGGGAGTCATGGCAGGAATTACTGTCAATACCTTGTTTGGAATTGCTATAGTACGTTGGTCTCTGCCTCTTTCCCCCCGTATTAAAATGAATATAATTTGGGGCAACCTGGTTGGCACAAACTTCATTTCAGATGCTCATTTTATTATATTGATTGTTAAACTATATAATCTAAATTGGTACTTTTCCCAAAGTAAATATTTAGCAATGGGGCATCAGAAGCAGAATCAATTTTATTCATGCAGTTATGATGGTGCTATGATTCCAATGACTTAACAATGCAGAGCTGCACATGTTTTGGGAATGTCTTTGCATCAGTATTGGCAAATGTTTTTGCTTTGCTCCAACATATCAAAATGTGCAAATGGTTCACAAAACATGAGTTAATGAGGAAATGAGAAATGTTAAGTGTGTTACAAGTATGCATGCTCATTTAATGTGATATGTGAACACATACACACAATTTTTATCTCTGAAATCTAAATATTATCTAGCTATACCAATGAAATAGAAGATGGGGTGAGAATATGACCCAGTGGACCAAGTAGTGTTAAAACACAACAGTTTGGGATGGCTGTCATGCAGAGGCTGGAAGAAAAAGAGGATTCAGCTGCTGGATCATGGCGGTATTTTTCCATTACTGAACCACTGTGGGATAGCCACATTAACAGTTTGATCTGTCATATCCTAATGTATGTACAAGTGCTATCTCCCAATGATATTAAGACAGAATTGCAGTGGCTTGTTCCAGACACACCTTGATGGCTATGTCATCTTATTAGCATCATCCAACATCCCTGGACTAAAGCATCCAGACAGGGGGTGGGGGGGTGGGATGGAAGCCCAGATGCACAACCCTTTTGCCAGGCTTCCCTCATGTGGTGGTATGACATGATGGCGAGGACCTACTCACTTTGCTTGTAGGAACTAGATAGCTTAAGTAAACCTGTGATGCTAAGCCCCTGTTCCTTTGATGGCTTAGGCTTATTTGGGGCTGGAGGTCCACTAACAGTTTTTCAGATCTCAGCAGATTTAAACCCATATTCAGCCCTTCTGCAATTTCTTTTCCTTTTCCTGAGTGGTCAGATAAGAAGACCTGTATTCACTGTACTGAGATCAAGGAAGTGTATAATCTCAGGACTACTGGGACCAGAATATTCATTATGACTCTTAGGGCCTTTTTGCCAATCGTGTCTCTACCAGGGCTCATCTGCTACACCAGAGTCTGGCATTAGGTCCACAATCTGTGTCCCCCTTGCCTTTCTCCCTTCTTATTATCAGTGCAAGGAAGTGTGCACTGCAGACCTCGGCTAGCTCAGTGAGAGAAAGAGACTAACCAAACATTTCTGTCTTGTCCTTGGAACATAGTAGGGAGAGGAAATAAAGTTGTAAGCAGCGGTAGACACCCATTTGGTGAAAGGGGGATGCATGGAATTACCTCTTTTGAACATAGAAATTAATGGAGGGAGAGGATTAGCTCTTTGAAGCTTATGTGGGTCACATTTTTGTTTAATCGTGGGATTCAAAGGAGAGGCATAACTTGTTGTCCATGAAGACTCCAAGATCTTTTTCACACATACTGCTATCAAGCCAGGCATCCCCCAGAGTTTCAGGGCAGGAAAAGTAGATGGAGGAGCCAAAAGAATGGTCTACCTCAAGGCAGCATTCTTGCATCAACCTTGTTTAACATCTTTACTAATGATCAGCCACAACCACCAGTCACAAAGAGCGTTATATATGCTGATGACCTTGGCCTAACAACACAAGCAAGAGACTATGAAATAGCTGAAAACCAGCTTGCTAATGCTCTGAAAGATCTCTGAAGCTCAAAGTTACCTGTAACTCAAAGTTACCTGGGAAGGCCAAGAGCTTGAACGCTGTTCCAACCCTAAATATCTTGACATCACCTTAGACTGAACGCTAACATATAAGAAACACTGTGCGAACACGAAACACAAGGTGAATATAGCATTGAATGAAACATGTAGAATAATCACAGAATGTCTTAAACCTACACCTATTGATAGACTCTATAAGCTAGATGGCACCCCCCCCTATGTGTGACAGGAAGTTCCTGCCAATTATGAGAGAAATACAGTTGAACACTGTGAAAGCCACTCATTGTATGGCTACCAGACTCCTCCCAGTAGACTTAAATCAAGGAAAAGTTTTATGAGAACCACCACTCCTCTAAATGTTCCTCCAGAAACAGCAAGAATATCCCTGTGGGTAGCAAAATCAGGCAATTCTAATGAGATGGCCTCCCACGAGGGTCTTCCTCCAGGGGCAAACCAAGAATGGGCAACTTGGAAGTCCCTGAACAGACTCAGAAGTGCAGTTGGCAGATCAAAAGACAACTTGGAAAAATGGTACTAGCTAGAAGGCTCCTCCACCTTGTGCGACTGCAGAGCAGAACAAACAACTCAACATCTGTATACTTGCTCACAATGCCCAGACTCATGCACAGAGGAAGACCTGTTTAAAGCTACAGACAATGCATTCATTATTGCCCATTTTTGGTCTAAATCTATTTAGCAGCTTGTGATTCCTTTATTTTATCAGTTTTTAACTTACTTATTATGTAATGATTTTGACACTAAATAAATAAATAAAATCCCCCATTCTGTATATGTCCATTTCATTTTTTCTGACTAAGTGAGTATCTTGTATGTGTTTCTATTGAACTTCATTCTGTTAGTTTTGGCCCATCTCTCGAATCTGTTAAGATAGTTTTGGATTCTGCTCCTGTCTTCTAGAGCATTGGTTATCCCTCCCAATTTGGTGTCATCTGCAAACTTGATGATCATGCCTTCTAACCCTTCATCTAAGTCATTAATAAAGATGTTGAACAGAACCGGGCCCAGGACAGAACCCTGCTTATGCATTCCACTTATTTCCAGGATGAAGAGGAAGCATTGGTGAGCACCCTTTGGGTTTGTTCATTTAACCAATCAGATAAATTAGATAAAAACTAAAACTTATATGTTCACTTCTCACTTCCACTATAATGTTATTTTATACACATCTCTGAGACCCATATACACTACCATATAATGCAGTTCAAAACTGCACTATATGGCAGTGTAGATGAGGTCTTATTTTACATCATTAGGCCTGTTCATTTTTGTGTTTAGGGAAATTATCTTGGCCATATCTGTTCATATTCAATTCCCCTGGCTGCTTGACCTAATTGATTAGCTAATTAACATCCATCAAAAATATCTCAATTCACTCTACAGCAGTCAAAATATCAGCCTACATTTGTTGACACAATTACTTTTGAAATTCCTTTAAAAAAGACTTTTGCTAAAATATTACTTTTGACATATCCCTTTGAAGTAGATTTCTGAAAACAATGCATTTGTAAATATTTGTGTGTCTCTTTGTTCTAATGATGCAAGAAAGATAATTTTTAAAATTAAAATTACCCACATCAGAGTGAATTACTTTAGTTGAATCTTGGGCTAGTACCTCTTATTTTAAGCATGTACAATTTGAAAATGTTATTGAAGGAATTATATTTTTACAGAGAGAGAAAATAATACCTTTTCCAACCATTGTAATAATTGTTAATTTTTTTTCTTGAAAACTTTTAATATGAAGTTAGAGAATAGATTTTCTTTTGTCTGTTTTCTGACTCACATAAAATATAATTAATATTAACACATTGGGCATAAAACTAAGCAGATCCACGAAGTGTTGCCTTTCTGTATATGAGAACCAAAATGGCCTAAATTCTATTTTGATCCCAGTAATAGTAGGTGCATTGAACCAATAAAATTGGCATAAGTGTTGATGGGATGGAACAAAACAGCAGGAATTAGGACAGTGCTTTTTTTTTTTTTTGAAAAAAATAAGGAAAACATTTAAAGCTGGTTTTTCTCTAGCTGTATTCTAATTGTTTCCAGTCTAATGATTTATTGCTGAAACTTCCTTGTACAACGAATTCTGGGTTGAAGAAAAATATATAACCCCCATCCCATTTGAAGTAGTATTTTACTGCTCAAGGAAACAATATAAAATCCAGACTGTTTGACAGGGCATTATTGTGACTCCATTTGAATGATTTAGAACAGATTCTTCACTTTCTAACAATTTCTTTTCCATTGAATACACCCGTAATTAAGTCAATCATGATTATGAGAAGAACTGAACTGAAACTAGTGCTACGCTTTCAGTGATACGCCAAATATATCTCCAATTGCAAAATTTAGTCTCCTTGAGGTTAATGGGGATTTTGTTTCCAGCTTCAATGATATGGGGTTGTGCACTGTTGAATGTGGAACAAACATTGTTCATCAATTTGTGGAAAGCAGACTCCTAACTTGTGTGGGAAATCAGGACTTGTTTAATAGTTCTCCAACAAATCTACAGCTTTCCTCCCCCATTCCCCAGTCCTAATGATTTTCATTATCTCCTTAGTTGATAGAATCCATTTCAAAAACCAATAATCTCTTGAAATCCACTGAGCCACAAATTACTCATTAGAAAATATTTTCAAAGATCATTAGCTTGGCCATAGATTTTAGCTGTTCATTTCCTCGATTCTCACTTGTAATTCGGCTCATAAGGGAAGGGAAGATTATTCACTCACAAGAAAATGATTCTAATATAATTCAACCCATTTACTTGTTTATTATTAGAACCACTGCTTTTTTTAAAGGTCAGCACTGTATCAATTTAAGCATTGATTTTATGACCTCTGCTTATTAGGATATAATGAAATGATGGATGCCATATTCAGTGCATTAGGATTCAGTAATAGCACTCAGAACCATTACTTCAGATATGGATGAGTTTCTGCTCTTTTAAAAAAGCCACTCGCATGTTCAGAAGTAGAGGTTTGTTAGACTCATGTATCATTTCCTAAAGGACGTTTTTGCCATATTGACACTACTAGGAGTCCGTAACAGGAGAATGATGATGAAAACGATAGACTGTATATGGATCATGGCTATAAAGGTGTATCTGGCCTACAAGATTCAGAAGAAGTGTGTGTGTGTGAAATGCAGTTGGTGGGAAGAAAACCAGGGTAGTGGTATAAAGGCAGACTATGTGTATTCTATATTTCTGCAAGAGCAAAGAAAATTGTGCCAAATGTGGATCAGAGTGGGGAATTTGTTTTGAGGAGATATCTTTTTTCTTTGGAAATGTTTGGATGGTTTAACATAAAACAGAGTTTATAAATTATGCACATATTTAAATTTGGAGAATTTGTCATATACCAATTATTCTCCTCATTTAATTTTTACCAGATTTGGAAGTTATGCTTGAGACAGTGTCTCTTGTAGGGATATCCTTGTTGCTTGCAGTTTTAGTTGTCATCGTCATCATGATTATTTCATACCATTTCATAAGTCTGGAACATGCACAAGGGAGATTTCTTGTCTCGAGGGCAACTTAGTTTGGTGTAAAAAGTGGTTTATGTTGTTGCATTTATTTTGAGAACATAATTGATTTGCCTAATCAAGACTTGCCAGACTGCTTGAATAAATAAAACACTCACAGTCCTTGTCAAAGGCAGAATAAAACAAAAGACCCAGACTTTCAGAATCTCTCTATATTAGCAACATTGTGTTAGGACTGGTAATTTTTAAAGCTTTTTTCACATCTATTTTTTTTAAAGAAATCTCCAGTTTTTCCTACTTAATAGACGTGTTTAAGGATACGTCTATACTGTAGAATTAATACACTTTGGCACCATGTTAATTACCATGATTCAATGCAATGGAATTGTGAGATTTGTAGTTTTACATGGTCTTTAGCTTCTTTGCCAAAGAGTGCTAGTGTCTCACCAAACTACAACTCCCATGATTAAATAGTAGGTCTCTTTGTAACCACATCACTTTTTATGAACCAGCACGGGCTCTGAGGTCCACTGGGAAGGCTCTCCTCTCGGTCCCACCACCATCACAAGTACGATTGATGGGGACAAGGGAGAGGGCCTTCTTGGTGGTGGCTCCCCAGCCCTCCCGAGGAAATTAGGCCAGCCCCCACCCTCCAATGTTTTCGGTCCAACCAAAAAACTTGGCTCTTTAACCATGCTTTCCAATAGGTATAACGCCCAAAAGGTTTAAATTGTAGACCCATTGGTTTCCACTGAAAGCACTTTATATGACTTGTTAGGTTGTTATTCATTTTATGTCTATAATTACTGTAACATTTTACTGAGGTAAATTTTAAGGTTGATTTATTGTGATATTGTTTTAAATATTGATGATGTAATTTATGCTTTCCTTTGATATTGATGTATCTGTATTCATTGCACCATATACATTGTTCCATTACAAGTGCTTTGTAAGCTGCCCCGAGTCCCTTTTGAGAGATCCTGGTGGGGTAGAAATAAAGTATTACTTTATTATTATTATTATTATTATTATTATTATTATTATTATTATTATTATTATTATTAGATCACACAGGCGTATTAAATAGCATTTAGCCATGGCAGTATAAATGAGGCCATTAATTCTACAGTGTAGATGCGCCATAGATTAGTGGGTCCATGTGAAAAGGTTGTCTCTGAGTACATCTGCACTTATCACTTAAGTCAGTGTAGATTTGCCCACTTTAAAAAAAATCAAAATTAATTGTCAGCCAAGTAGATTGACAAAATGAGGTGCAATGAAGAAAATCTTGTTGTACCTCAATATTACCGATGAGTAACTTTCTGTTAGAAAGAAGTGGTATATTAATAAGAACAAGAAAGGCAACTGAATATGCAGGATTAAAAACCAATGTTAAGAGTTAAGCACTTGAGTCAAGGGACTTGATAGAGAACACTTCACTTTTGCCATATTCTAAATTTCAAGTTTTTAAATCTCATATTATTTTCACTATGGATACCATGACATGTGTGAATATTATGAGTCATTATCAAATCTCAAAATCAATTAAATTTTCACCTTTCAGTAACTAAAATATATTAAACAGATAAAGCATTTTTAAAAAGCAAACGGGAGGCTTTTGAATAAGAGGGTGATGTTTGAAGAGGGGTGCAATTTTTCTTAGATAGTTTTTCTTAAAGAAAAAAAAAACAAGTAATTTTTGCTATTTTCTTCCCACTGCGATAAAATCTTCTAAAACTGCATAGTTTTGAAGCTTATTCACAGTTTGAGACATTTTTTCCTGAGATTAAGCAGGTTTGTATATTTTTGGCTTGGCCATAAGTGCATATCACTTTCCATGATAGTTTTCCTCCTTCCCTGGGGTTTTATCTACTTTTTGTGTAATGTGTTTTCTCCAAATAAGGAGCATATGAATCTGTGGTTGCTGCATATTGTTAAATTCTCTTGCATGTTGTTTAGTTGCTATGTCATAAATGGTGGAGATTAAAAATAGGGAAGAAATTGGACCACTTTGAATTGTGAAGAAGCAAACTTTGGGGCATCAGGATGGATGGGACTGGAGGTTACAGGTCGACTCTCATCTACAGGTTGCCTGACTTTTACTTATTTGGATGTGATTTGTGTTCCACGAAATAAAGTTGTTGGCCATCACATTTAACTTATAATTCAGTGTCCAGCTTCTCAACTACAAAATGCTGTAGCTGATAACTGCTTTTACTTGTTCTATATTAATAGAAATAACCAAACAGCAAGTAGCAGAGAGGTGGTATATAAATATACAATGATTTTTTTTAAAAAAAAACTTTGCAAAGAACTCAGTAAGCTTGTCTTCTTCACTAAGAATTTAAATAAAATTGACAAAACTTCAGTTGATATCACATTATGTGTCACCTATTTCTGTCCTAAAAAACAGTTTTACATGAGAATACTCCACAACCCTAACTATGATATGATATCAACTACCAACTACCACATATATTTCTCAAAAAGAAATAAAATTATTTATTAAATATCAGTATCAAATGTTTGGTGAATACATCTTGAAGATCCATGATGTCACAAATATGTCTTATCTTGCCAAATGTAAATCACAATTGCCCTGGCCAATTCATAGCCTCATGGTCATCCTGCTGGTAAGGAAACTCTTTGTAGTTAGCTAGACAGCTCTTCAAATTACCTCTGAAGAGATGATCAAAATTTTAGCACCTTGGTAGAACTTGCCACAGCTTACTCTCCCTTGACATACTTAAAAGGGCTTCACCTACATCCCAGTAAGAGGACATGTTATGACTTTGTGGGGAACTCACTGAATATTTTATGAATATGTCGTTATGTGGAAATGTTGATTGAACATTTTAATAAATAAATATTTTCAGAAGAGAACATTGAGATGGATTTTTCAAGAGAATATTCATGTCAACACAACTTTGTACTTCGTTCCAATTTTCTGTTTAATTAATATGAGAGTCCAGCTGTTTTTTTTTTACATGTGATTAGTTGCTAATCCCTTCTATCTATGTGTGTGCTCAAAGTACAGCAATCCCAATAGAATACATTGGCATACCTGCCAACCTACCCAGTCCTTTACAAGGTTATATAGCAACTTGTAGATTTCAGTGTTTCACTCATTTCCTAAACGATCTGTGATATATTACAAAACACTAAGATAATCATTTTCTAGAAAATCTTTTTTTTTCTTTTAATAGAGTTCTTATCTCACCAAAAATTAGTAATGTTCTGTCTATGTTTTCCACTTTGGTTTCAAAGAAGGAGTTTCTCTCTTTCTTTTCCCTATATTTTCTATGTTGGATCATGGACAAATAGTGGTGCTGTAGCCACATGTAGGTCACAATACTTTTTTCTTTGCAATCTTTCACTCTCCAGATTACTCAAGTTACCCAAGATAGACCCTTCATACTATAAATCAATAAGCCTACTTAATGTTATTAGTAAGTTATATGCCAACCATTTATTAGAAAAAATTTCAGAATGGCTAGAAAACGTAACAAACCCTAACCCTAGAGTAGGCTGGTTTTCAAGTTTGGTTGATCTACACTAGACCACTACTTAGTAATTCAGCACCTGATAGGGAAATATGCATCTGGGAAAGTCACCTCATTATATTCTACATTTATAGACCTGAAAGCAGCTTTTGATTAGGTATGTAGGGCAAGACTCCGACACAAATTTCAGGCCACTACTATAGACAGGAGACTATTGGCTCTCATCTAACTTATGTACAGTAAAACATTTCTGAGAATAAGATATAACAGAAATTGATTTTTAACTAATCTCATTAAATCCTTTAAGGATGTGAGACAGGGTTGCTTACTTGCTCCAATGCTATTCATCTTTTATTTAAATGACCTAACTTCTTATCTGGAAGATCTAAGGTTTCACTCCCTCAAACTGACAAACCAGCATATCTCCTTATTATTGTATACAGATGATGCTGGAATATTCTCAAGGACACCCATCAGCCTAAGACGAGCCCTGAGTAGATTCGCTAACTATTGACAGCAAGAGCATCTTACAATTAATTTCCACAGAACCAAGATTCTTGCTTTTGGCACTTATCCCAGATCCAGAAAATGGCAGCTACTAGGAAATAAGATTGAATATGGGGTGGTACTTCAAACCTTGTGGACTAAATGTGCTCACTATACCCCAATGACAAGCATAGGTGAGATGTCTGCTAATATTTTTCTAAAGTTGTATAAAACTAGGGGAGGCTTATATGTCTCTGCAGCACTGAAATTGTTTAAAGCAAAAACAATCCCACCGTTCATGTATGGCTCTTTTCTAGGATCTTTTGCCACACTAAAAAGAGTACAATCTAAGTTTCTTATATTTCTTATACAAGTTCCCAATAATGTTTCCAATCCATGGATCAAGCTTGAAAACAGGATGTTAAAGGTGGAAACTCTGAACTGTCTTCAATCTCTCAAAAATAGTTATGCTGTCACCATAATTCATAATGCTTTTTCCTCCTTGTTCTTCATGACAACTTCCAGTCCAGCTGGCTCACAGCAATCTTAAGGTACCTACAACAAATGAGTTGTTCCACTCAATATTTTTTAGTTATGAGTGGGCTTGTGTGCTAGTCAAACTGAGAATCTTTAATATAAGAAGGCAAACAGAGCTCATGAAATCAACTAAATTTCTAGCACCAGAACATTTAAGATCGCAAGTTATTACAGCACCTTATTTTTACTTCCTTGATAATAGCATCCTGAGAAGATTGTTCACTTTGGTCAGATGTAATTTTCTTCCTTCCAAGATGCTAGAGGGCAAATATTTCAAACTGCATGCTTACAAAGATTGCCCCTACGCCTTATTGATAGTCATTGTGATCGCAAGGCATATTTTGGAAGTTGTAGTCGTGTGAATGCAAATGCCATGTTGGTCAGAATGAGAAGGATTCCCAGGGCAATCACACACAACTCTTGTGTGTATGTAGATTTGGCCATGTTGAGTCTGTGTGCCAGGTTTGATTCAGATCCATTGTTGGCTGGGTTTAGTGTACTCTGGATAAGGGTGAACTACAATTCCCATAATTAAGGTTAATCCCCTCAAACTACAGCAGTTATTTCAGTTGGTCATGGGCATTTTCTGTGACAGGTTCCCACAACAATTTTGACTTGTTGTGGAAACAAGGATTATTGAGAAACCTTAAACTGAGACACCTTTTCCCCATAACTCTGTCAGGATTGAATTTCCCCTCCTAGAGATAGATTTCTCTCATTTCCTGTTGTCTCATCTCTGTTCTTAACTATGAGTCATTTGTAATTTGGATTTTTGTAACTTGTGGATTGCCTGTAGACAACTTTTGCACTGGAATGGACACCAATCATGGCCTTTACCACTTAAGGTATGTTCTAGGATTTGCTTCACTCAGTGCAACATGCTAGTGTGTCAAGTGGTGTGAATAAATATTGTATTACAATCAACAGATCAGACAAAAACAAGTAAAACTAAACAAACAATATTGATAACAAAGTAACATAAAAACAAACACTATCAAATACAGATAAAAATTCCCTAAAGTTTATGGTGTCTTTTTTGCCAACAAGCGAGCTCTGTGACACAAAAGCTGGCCACTTTAACTGTTACCATTGGATTCTGATATATGTAAAACTCATCAGTTCTTCTGGGTGGATAAAAGTATGACACAAATCACTGTAGAAAGAACCATATAACAATACATGTCTTATTGCCCCCACTGAGCCAACACCACAAGGACATATGCGTGTATCATAGGGGGCATTGTTATACCTCCCTTCTAATAAGGCTGAAGGTAATACATTGGATTTTGCTAGGGTGAATGTTTTTCTGTATTTTGGAAGGCTCACAATATAAAAATGACTTGCTAATATAAAAGACTGACCACTGTATCCGAATTTAGGATATACATTGGCTGCACTCACATGGTACTGCAACTCATTATCTATAATTCGCTGATATATTTTCTTTTTTGCTTTCATATATTCCACTGTCAAAAGAGTGGTCCATGAGAAATCCAGTTTACCTAGTTTCTCATCCAGTGTCTTTTTCCATCTAGAATGGAACTCGTCAGTTAATACTAATTGAGCCAATCCTATGGGGTTAAAAGCATTTTTAACCAGAAATTTAATTTAAGAATCCATGCCTGGGACTCAACTGACATTTGACCTATATCTAATTGTGAGCATGATAGGAAGGCCAAGGATAGATCTCAAAATTTTTGTCTGTGTGGATTCTATGGCAGCAAAATGACTGTATGTTGCAATACCTTAGCAGTGAAGACTTGTATGGCACATGTCCTCCTTTAACAAAAAAGAAGGATGTGACTATAGGCCAATTAGCTTGCTAAGTGTAATCAGCATGCTCTATGTATCACCTCCTTGAAAAACTGCCAATCTGGATGGAAGAGGAAACCTTCTGGAAGATGAGCAGGCAGGTTTTAGACTGGGATGCTCTACTGGAGATCATAGTATAGTTTTATAACATCTTATAGATAAATATTCATCTATGACCAAGGGAGCCCTTTATACAGCCTTCATTGACTTTAAGTCTGCATTTGATATGATTCCCCGAGACAGGTTGTGGCAGAAATTTGACATAACTAATATTGACAGTCTTCTGCTGATTTTGATCCATAGCCTTTATGCAAGAACATGTTTGAAAGTGAGATGTAACAGGGTAGGCCCCTTGACCAAAGCCATCCTAACATATGCAGGTGTAAGACAAAGTTGTGCGCTAGTGCCTTCATTGTTTAATATTTATATTATCTCTTTAGCTAGGAGTCTCTCTGGTTCAAATTTCCATCCCAGAAACCTAGCAGGTAGACCCTTGTCAACTCTTCTTTATACAGATGATGTGATACTTCTCTCTTTAACTTGCATTGGCTTGCAGTGGTTATTAAATGCTCTGGGTAGTTATTGCAAAACTGGAGTGGTGTGGTTTCCCAGGCTGTATGGCCATGTTCTATGCTGGAAAACGGCTATACGCCTGATTAACAAAAATGTAGCTCTGTGCTATTCGTTAAGCAAAAGCGTTCATTTCCTGGGCCTATTAAACCTTCTTTTCAGTACTAAGAACTGGCAAACTTAACCCTTTTTAGTACCTAAAGGAGTCTTTCCCTGCATACAACCCTGTAATAATTCTGCTCATTCCTCAGGTTTGGTGTATTTATATCCTTTCATAAACACTGAAAGTCAATAAACAGAATCAAGTTACCGAGATTTCTCATCTCACCTAGTGTCTTTTTCACTGAGCTTATGAATGTGTCTGTCTCTTATCTCTGAAAATTTGCATGAATCACATTTGCATGATAAGCTGTGTTTCACTGATAAGTCAAAAACCCTCCAGATTCCCCAAATCTTATCAAACAAAACAGCTTTGGAAATTGAATCTCATAACTGCTATCCAAAGAAGAAAACTCAAGGCAGCTGCCCATTGTGTTTCTGATGATATATATCATCCTAAACCATTTTCTAACTCCAAGGTGTTATTGTTAAAGTACCTCCATTTTCTATTTTCTTACTTCAGTTATGTTATACCAGTCCATCAGTCATAGGGAAATTTTCTATTACTTGCCTACCATTCATTAATGACCAAGAGTATGATAAATTACACTTTTATTTTTCAATGTCAGTCAAGTTTCATTCCTAAGAGGGAGAAAAAATCCAGAACAAAATGAAAACAAATGCATGCGCACTTGTACCACAACAAACTCATACACAAGTGCAGTCAAATGCCACAGGAGCACAATGAAGTTTAAAATGAGAAAAGCCTTTACTTCTGTTGCTGTGCTTTGAACAGTTTATACTAAGTGTACCTTTCTCTTAGCTTCAATGAAGCCACTTTGTAAATGCATATTATAAGCACAACTACAAATGTTTAATCTATTTGCAGGTTTATATACACTCTTTTTTTAAAAAAAAAAATACAACTATATTGCATATTTTAAACAGAATTCAGATTATATATCTATTCCACCACCACAATGCCAGTGTTGGATATTGCCCCTTGTTATTGATTGATTGATTGATGGGCCAGCTTTTGTTACTGTCAAAATACAAACTGATGCTCCTTTGCCTGCACACATCTCGGTCTGGATGGCATGGAAAGAAAGCTACCCCATCATAAAGTCTTTTTTCAGTCACACTGTGGGTATAACATAGACTCCATCTACACCAGTGGTTCTCAACCTTTTTTTGACCAAGGACCTCTTGACTAGGGACCGCTCTCCAACATTAGTACCAAAAGGGTTACAAATCAGTTTTGGGTCAACTTTAAATTTGGTTTGGTTATTTGGGGTGCTGATTCAGAAAATTGCATTAGATAGACCACATCAGTTCTAGTTTCTTATACATAACATATGCCATCCAGTAGTTGCCATCTGATCGCTCACAGAAAACCATATTTAATAATCTAGAGTGGATTTTCCTCACATGTCTCATGGACCTTATTTTAGTTCTTATGGCCCACCAGTGGGCCACAGCCCACACATTGGGAACCACTAATCTACACTGACCATTTAATGTGAAGCTAGTTGTGTGAAAGAAAACCCTCAATGCACATTAGTGCTCTGTGGTTTGTACAATGATCAGCAGGGCCTCAAACTGATTTCAAGATTTCCTATGTAATCATCTGCACAATGAAACCATTTTCTTAAATACAGATTAGTGACTTAAGCGGTCAGTGCAGATGTATGTCTTGGAAAGAAGAATAACATTGTGGTAGAATTTAAAGGCAAAGCCACGTTAGTCCAGAATAACGCTATGAAATGGCATATTGTAGCACTCAACCGAACTAGAACAAACATAGTGCATAACATGAGTGCATAACAATCACCAGAATATAGTAAAATATATCATACCTAACATTACTACTAAAATGAATAGAAGTCATGGTAATATAATCAACATGAAGAGCCTTAGACACTTTCTACACTGCCATATAAAATCCAGAGTATCTGATTTGAACGGGATTATATGGCAGTGTAGACTCATATAATCCAGTTCAAACAGTATCTGCTTTGATAATCTGGATTATATAGCAGTGTAGAAGGGACCTTAGATTAAATTGGTCAGAAGAAAACTATACCGCCTACTTTCTCACAGAAAAACAGAAAGTGTAAAAGTCAGATGGACAAGATTTTAAAATATGATTTTAAAACCCAAACTGCTGTTCTCCGGGGATGTTCACATAAACCCCTCTGATCATTCAGTGAAATAGTTATTAGATAAGAGAGAATGCTGCAGTATTATAGACTATTCATTGCTGAATTTTATTCCTGAATTAAAGCTAGCCAACTAATGAATCTCTATGTCTTTTTATCACTATCTTTTTGCAGCTGTCTTTTTTCTTGAAACCTTTGATAAACCATTTGAAAAATTAACAGTTATATAAATTACATATGAATGTAATTTGTAATTATGTGTCCCATCATGAGCATTCTCCTTCAGTAATGCTTTTTTTAAAAAAAAAATCAAAATGAATTACTTCTGTCATATTTTTTGCAATCTTTTTTTTAAAATCATTTTTAGCACAGCTAAATTTTTTCTTTTGTGCACTTTCACAGAATAGCAGGTGGATGATTATCACAATATGAAAAAATGCATTGGCTTTAAATTAGGATAGAACATGAATTCCTATGCTGAACATGTCAGAGAAAAACCATCAGTGTACTATATAAGATTTTGCATTTAAATCTACAGCAGAAAATCCATTACTATTCCCTTTCAATTTCATTGAATAACCATAAACAAACATAACAGTAAAAGATGACACTGAACAGGTGTCAATTGATTGAGAATATATAATAATGAAGACATGAAGTATAACATATCACAAGTGCCCTATGGATTAATGATAGTATGACCACCAATATTTGCAGAGTCTAATAAGTTCAAAAGTTGTGTGATCACATGGGGGAAGCAAGCAACAAAAGTAATAACTGATCTAGTCAATAAAACTATCCAGTGTAAGATAGATGTCTCAGACCCCATCTACACTGCATTGAACTTGATGACATAAGTCTACACTGACAATAATTCAGTTCAATCTGCATTATCATGGCAGTGTAGATGGGACTTCTATTTTGTCCTGTCCATGTGATATTCTTATCTTTGATAAGAGTTCTTCTAGCAACTAAATATTCCATATTTGACCCATCACTCATTGATTGATGGATCAGCTGTTTCCCAGCTGTTCTCCAACTTCCATTATGGTGGCTGCAATGGGAAAAAAACCCCTATAAATATAATATTTCAACTGACTATTGCAGACCCCATAAAGGGACAGTAACAAGAGAGCATGGCAAAAAATGAACAGGTTGATTTGCAATCAGCAAAATCAAATGTAAGACAATGTTCCAATAATATTCAACATTTCTATTTTTTCACTACTACAAGTCATGATCTCTAACTGACTTTTATTTCTATGATATTAAAAAGGTGAAGTCAATATTCCACATTTGTTAGGTTAGAGACTCAGGACCTCTGTGAATGGTTACAACTCACAAATAAAAAAATACTTAAAAAAACATATCCATAGGAATCTTTATGCCCTATAATCTGCCAGTCAAATAGTGTTGTGGGTGTTATAAATGCATTGTATTCAATTCCGTGTGTTTTATTGTGTGTGACAAAAATTCTTCTTTTGGAACCTGTGGTCACTGAAATCCAGCAAAGGGTTAAGTAATTCCTGATGTGGAACAAATGGGACTGGCTAAAGAAGCTGAGTCATGGCTACACGACAGGAATGACAAGTTTTGCTTTATTTCCTTTTGTCCCTGGGCATGATGAGAAATCAGTATGTGTATATAGTTTGGACAACATGTGCTCATCCTTTTTATTCTCCTTCTCTCTCACCATGATGACTCCATGATGACTCCATAACTGTCACCATGTTAACCTCTAAGGAGGATAAGTATCCTGTTCATGAGCATCCTGAAAATAGATCATAAAAATTCAAGCCAAAATAAAACCTTCAAAGCATTTTTGGATGAAACCTAAATATCCAGTGTTTCATTAAGACATAAGGTTCAGTAGCTGCACTGTATTTTTCTCTGCTAATTGCTAAATTGTTGATAAAGGACTCTGCTTATGTTTGGCTGTGTTGATCTGTCTTGAATATTCTGTCCATGTGCCTCATTAAGGCAGCAGTAAAGAGAAGTTATAAATTACATGCGTACGTAGTGGGGTTACTGTGGTTGTTGATGGAACCCATGCTGACATGATCAACTTTATCTGGAGGATCTAGACATTCTTAGTGTGTTGTTCCATCTAGATATCTCTAGGTCCTTCAGTATGACTTAAGGGCGCTTCCACACATACCTAAAATCCATGCCAAAAAGGGTTAAAGTAACCCACTAGCAGAAGTTTCCACCTCCTTCCACAACCCTGGGATTTCCCTCCCAGGGTAGCTAAATGCTATCCTGATTGAAATCAGAATAGCATGATGTCACTCCCCAAAGAAATGATTTACCCCCTAAAACTTACTGCAAATGTCCCTGACTGCCATGGAGCTTCTCCTTGCATCCTTGTGGCACAGGAAAATGATGCCAGAAGAGATGGGGGGAGGGGTTTGAGGAGGAAAATCCTTCTGTTCCCCTGTCCCCTCACACATCATTTTACATGTTCCAGGGTGGCCAGGGACATTTTCAGTTGATTTTAGGGGGTAAATTAGAGACTAGGAGGAGGGAGTGGGCATCATTATGCACCTTTGGGCTCCAGGAGCCCAAAAGCGTGGAATGGCTGTGGAAACTGGCTCCCAGGAAACATGTGACGCACCCCGGTAATTAGTCCCCACAGGCCGAGCACCTCATTAGACCAGAATCTTCCATAAAGATCTGGATCTAATGAAGTGTTTAAATAATGCGGAATAAACCAGGTACTCCACATTTGGACGCCTCCAGCAAAAGTGAGACAGGTCCCACATTTTTGGCCTGTCTGGATGGGCCTTATATGAGCAATATCTGTTGGAAATTGACCATAGAGTTGCACTGGAAGAGCTAGTGATTTCTAGAAACAACATTTAAACAGTTGCAGCCCCGTCAACTATGTGACACCTTTTCACCCAAAATGAAGAGCTAATTAGTCCAAATATTGCTCAGTCAACAGGAATCAATCAACCTGTTTAAAGTTTATTAAAAAGGATTGTTCTATAGAAAAAACTAGTTCATTAGTACATTCCAGAGTACAAAATAGTGAAGTTTTCAAGGTATACATAAAAGGCAACAGCAGAAGTACATTCCAAATACAGTCTTCAAAAATCATTCCAAAATATAGGTTACAGTCATAATGTTCTTGATGCAGCAAACAGCAGAGTCCAATACAGAAAGTAAAGCCAAAAATCCATAGAATTTAGACAAAGAACTACATCCCAAATGTGATTCCCTAATACCCAACAGGAAAACATAACATGAAAACAAGGCCAGAAGCTCATATCTTCTGAAAAAGGTGACTTTCTCTTGAAAATTCAAAGTTGCTCTCACACAGAACAACTCAAGGAGCTAACTTACGAAACTGAATTCGTTCCCATGGAGACGCTATCAGTCTAACACCTGGAATCTCACTTTTTATTTTTCAAACACTGAGAAAACCTATATTGTCTTTCCTTGGCACTATCTCTCCATAACTGGAGGCACTGAGTTATAGGCAACAACACAGCATCTTTCGCTTCCCCACCTCTTTTTCAGGGTCGGGTAGAGCCTCTGGCAGTGTTTCATGGGAAACATTCTCACTAAAAGCATGTCTGTCTGTGAAGCAATTCCCATCATCCCAGGAAGAGCTACTTTCTTCCTGAAGAACTACAGAAGTGGTGGGCTCCAATTTAGACTCCAATTTAGCACAAGGCCCCACCACCAAAGGATCCCCTCCTCCTCAGACTAGGCCTCAACATAAACCAATTTCCCTAATAATCAAATATGCAAAATCCCAGCTTGTAAATATGGAGAACCAACTGTATACAAATTGATTAGTGAGGAAAAGTGATTTGAAGTTGAGACAAAGTGGCACTAGTTAAGTAGTCCTTTCCCATAATAATCTCTAAGTTATATCTCCTTTACATTTATTATGCCACATGTTAGTAGTAAAATGTAGTTTATCCTGAAACATTGATTCAGTACTAACAATCAAAATTCAACAAGCTAAAGTGAATAGGGACACTTTTGATCCCTTTTAATATCAGAATGGGCAGATAAAGAACTCAATATTTACATTTCATATTCTCAGACATTGGTTCAATTGAATTAGATGAATTGAATCAGTCTTTCCTGGGGAAATGGGACTAGATTAAAAATGATGAAAGCTTTGGATGTCCATGTTGATGTTGTCTGATCTTTTTCATTATATTTTACTAGTAGCACACAGAGGATTTTTCCTGAAATCAATTGAATCTTCACTGTTTCTTCAAATGGACCCAAATTACTTTTCCGATTAGCCTCTATCCATCTCCCTCCCCCCTCTCTCTCTATATGTGTGTGTGTGTGTGCTTGTGCAAGAATGTGTCAAAATCTCCTGAGTGATTATCTTTGCAAGGCCAAATGTAGGTCAAATTTGTACTGGTAGATCTTGTAACATTTAACTCCAAGTATAATGCAATTAGTCTTCGGGGCATTTGTTTAAGGCCCAATGCATTAATAAACTGGAATTAGCAGTGGTAACCATAGTAACAAAGTCATGATTAATGATAGATAACTTGCCATGGAAACAAGTCTTTAAAAGTACGCAGTTTACATCACTTTATCTTTTCTAAAAGCAGGAAAAAAGCTTTAAAAATAAATGTGCCAGAAAAGAAAGACAGTGTTGCATCTTCCCTGTAATAACACTTAATATTGGTATAAAAATAATAGTATTTTTGACTTAAACTGTCCTGGTATGCAGATAAGTAGCAGCAAAAATATGCCTTACTAGATTAAAGGTACAAGATTTTGTCTTTTTGTTGTAACTGCCTTACACCTTGGACAATCTATTTCAAGGTGTCAGTTCATGTTGATAATCCCAATTCAAGGTATGCATTAAGTTTGAGCATAATTTCAGATTAGATCAGAACTCGTTTCCGAATTGTTAAATTTGGACACACAAAGCTGAGTTTTGAGGCATGCAGAAAAGGTGGGGGAGGAATTTAGAATTTGAATCACTATTTTTTCAGAAATGTTCTGTAACTTTCAGATGTCTACCAAGATCAGTTTAATTTTCACTATAACCATTAAGGAATTTTGTTAAAGCCAAGGGAACTTAAAGCTCATTTTTGCTGGCGCCACCAGAAGGGAGGAAGTGGGCATGGTAATCACAGCCATCTAAATTGTAGTTTGGGAAGGCCAGTTCCCCAATAGTAGAGATTGCAAAAGGCCTTGCTGTAAACTACACTTCCCAGAATGCAAAGCTGCTCAACAGCCAAATGATGGTTGAAGGACCCAAATAGCTGGCTGTAGAAGTCACCATTTATAGATAGTCTAAATATAAAATAAATAAACTGATTTAATTTGTAAAGAGGTCTAAAGTAAACAGCAAACAACTTTTGCAAAGCTAAGAGAACATAAACTGCTTTTAAAAAACCAATTATTTTACTTTGGCCTGATTATCATGAGGAAGGCATTGTGGGGGGCAGCTTTTTAGGGGAACAATTGATTTACTTGCTCTAAGCCAATCTCTGTGCTGGGCTGTAAAAAAGTAATGATCTATATGGATGTGTCTTGAGGGTCCCCTCCAACTCAATAGAGGAAACAAATAAATGTCAGGAGGGTTTGGAAGCTGCCTTTTTTATATAAAAGTTTTTTTTATAAAGTTTTTTTTATAAAAACTTTGATAATTCTCCAAAAATCCATAGATAAGTCAAACATTTTGAAATTTGGTGAGTTAGCAGTGGTAAATATGTTCTATCACTATAGCAAGGCTTACTAGGATAGCTCAAAGAATGAGGGAGAGATAAGCCCCTAAAATTTCCCCACCACCATTAATGTTTTCCATATTGTGCAAGTGCAACTGCCATTAAGGAAGTACTTACAAAAGTTCTTAAGTTTCAATCCATAGGTCTTTGCAGGTTCAGCCAATCAGCTTCATGCACTTAATTTTCTAGTTAACACACACAGCACAGTGCCTTTGCAAACCATGACACTCTATAACCCGTGGTTTGATGGGTGGTTGATGGGCCTTGATGTTCCAATGCCAGCTTGACAAAGGAGGAGCCCGGGAGAACATCCCCCACATGAGAGCTAAGTGGCAAAAGAAGTGGATGTGCAGGCTAAAGTGCAAAAGGACAAAGATGAGGCAGAGGTCCAAGTAGACGTTGCCCACAGTGCTACTGAAGCTGCAAAATGGAGTATGGAAAGATGGGTCTTGGGAAGCTGAATTCCAGATAATGCCTTGTATTTGCTGTTGCCAGAAGACCCCTTGCTTACCTTCAGGAGATCCCATCTTAAAGTCTAGGAGCCATGCTTCTTCAAGGGTGGTGATTTGAGCTGTACTATTCTGGACTCATCCAGTGGTTAAGGCAGTTACATACACTGGATGATTCGCAGAGCGGGGGGGGGGGGGGGGGCTGGATAGGTCCATAGATGAGACAATGTTCCCAGGATAAGTTTTAGATAAAATCAGATGAAGATGGAAAACCTTTGTGTCTCTTCATGAGAAAACCCATCATATGTCCTGGGATATTTCCAGGGTATTGTGAGAGGCTTATGAAAATTATGAAGTTTTTTCTCCATGGTCCAGGGGTGTGAGGAAAGCATTCTAAATCATTCCAAGGGAAATTCATGAAAGGATACTAATTGGCAAGGAAAAAATCACATGAGTGCTGGCTATATGTCTCAATGGAGCCACGAATAATAATTCATAATGTGGGGTTTTAATTTTGACAACATTTAGTGCTATAACAGTGCAGTGTGATAGTAGACTCCAAGTAGACTTTGATTCCATCAAAATACTCTATTGCAATGTATTTCATTTGATAGGCTTCCCAGGGGTTTTTGTCAGTTTGCCTGCCCCTTCCACCACTTCAAAATGTGAAAAAGAAAGATAGTTCTCCAAATTATACTTAAATAAAAAAAAACTTTGGTCAACAATGCTGCCGGCAGGATAATCATCCTTGTCTGTTCTTGTAACAGAATGGAACCTTTTAGGATAAAATGACTTCTGATAATCTCATATCTAAATCTGCTGCAAAAAGGGAGGAAATTGTTTATTATTAAGTGCAAACACTTAATTTTACTGTGTTGACACTGATATTAGCTGAGAAAGCTCAAAAAGAGGATTCTATGTACAGAAGGACTAAAGGAGAGCAATTAAAGTGAACCCAACAAATTATTTTGGCTTTATCAGTTGTGTAAGCAAGCCATAAAATCTTAACATACTGCTGCAGAAATCAAGCACACTTTTAAAAGGATTATATTTATTTTTCCCTCCCCTCATCAATGACAGGAGAAATCGTACTTAGTGAAGCAATTGAGGTTAATGTGACTATAAGCCATAAGCCATGCTGAAGAAAAAAAGGCTGCTGAGACACAGAAAAAAATGCAAGCATCTAGTGATTTTAAGTTATGTTAAACATGTAGAAAATATTTTGAGCCACATTCTATGACAATACTGTGATAAAATGCATATTCAGCTGCCACACTACTGGAAGAGATAAAGAACAACTCTGATGTACACAGTTAGGAAATAATAGTTACTCCTTATGGGTGTGTTTTCATTATTATTGTTGCTCTGTTGCTATCATGGTGTGTGTGCATGTGTATGACACACACACACGATTAAATTGCTTGTGGGCCCTGAGTATCCATACTAGAATTCATTCATCACTATGTCATTAATGTGATTTTCTCTACCTGAGTGAAGTGATGGTGGGAAGATTGGTTCACATTCCTATGCAGGGAGAGGTCAGCTTTAACTGTGCTGGTACTGCATGTCAGGACATAGAGCAAGAGGACATGACCTTGTGTTGTGAATGCACCTTCGGAGACTGTGAATGATAGTGGTGGGATCAGGAGAGGAAGGAAAAACCCTCGTGAGGAGGGCTCATTGGAGGATTTGTTTAGGAAAGGGGTCAGGGAGACTGATGGGGAGTCTTCTGACGAGGATTCATGTGGGGATCCTGAGGTGGAAATGGATGCTGGGGAACAGGTGTTAATGGAGGAATTGGGCACGGACTGGGCACGGGCACTGGAGATGCTTGGGGACGAATCGGGGCCCATGGATACTGCTGATGCTGGGGAAGCTTGGGTGTCTTCAGAAGAAGATCCCACTTGGTCTGCTTAGAGGAGTGAGAGGGGGTCCACAGATGTGGAAAGAGTTGGGCATGGGCAGGATGATTGGGACTCTGATGAAGAATTCGGAACACCTGACCCAAGGGCATTGGCTGTGTGGAGTTCTGATTCAGATTAAGAAGTTGAGACACCTGATCTTTGGGCATGGATAGTTTGGAAGCCCAGGGAGACCTGGATATATTGGGGTTGTTTGGCCATTATACCTTGCATGTGGCAAGGTGTTGCTGGGCGCCATTGGGTTTCCTGTGTGTGTTACTGAAGATTGGACTGGGACTTTGTAACAGATGTAAGTTTAATCTTGGTTATTCTGCAACAGAGGGCTGGAATTGTGTGGGGTTTCCTGGACTGCACTGTTATTACTATTTTGTATTAGCTGCTGTTCGCCCTCGTTGCTTTGGCTCTCTGTGCCATTTCGTGTTGTGACCTTCTTGGATGACTTCAACCTCTCGGACCTTGGACCTTGGACTGGAATTTGACTCAGCTTTGCTCTTCGCCCTCAATCCGTGGCTTGGTGTCATTCTCTATTCCATGGCTGTGTCAGAACCCTGGCTGCTGGGCACCAATAACCTTACACAGAGGCCAGTCTCTATCTAATATCTTTATTAAAGAAATATATAAAATCAATAAAAACAAGTGAAGAATATAGTTCAGAAACAGACCTTTCAAAAGAGGTCAAATATAGTCCAAAAATGTATTGTCCAATAAATGATATTAGAGTTCAAAATTTTAATCCACTTGACCGAAACACACACTCTTGCCAAGCAATAGTGTGGGGAAATATCAGAGTCTTAAAGTCCAATGAAGCTTGACAACAAGGCTGGAAATAAACTTGATTCTTGGCTAGGTCCGTGACTGGAGACAAGGCAAAACGTGAAGCATGGAGCAGGGTCCGTGGTTAAACAGCAAGGCAGGGCAAGGCTTGAAACTCGATCCGGGAAGCAAGGAACTGGGGTTACGAAGTCCACACACGATCTCTCTCCTGAAGCTGATCAATTGACTCCGCAAGGAATCTCTCGCGCCAAACCCCTATATTGGGTCTCGTTTTCCCGCCAACAATCTCTTTCCCTAGAGAACGAGAAGCGAAACCCACTGTGTCCAGATGCATTACTCCTTAGAATTTCCCAAGGGAAGCAGACCTAATCAGCCAGTTGTTTGGCAGCGATTCTTAGACTTCTCCGATTAGCTTCTCTGACTCCTCTGTCTTTAGAATAAGACTCCTTCCTGGGAAACGGAGGGGAGTACTGCCCAAGGCCTGGTTTACTGAATTCCTGAGGGCAAACGTCAACATCCGGCAGGTGAAGAGACTCCAGCTCTTGTTGAACCGGCGAAAACCCCATGTTTTCATCTTCATCTGCCACAATAGTACTAGGAACAGGACTACAAGGCCCATGAGGCATCACAGGCTGTCTGCTGTTGCTGACTACTACCTTCACTCCCGATACCGATAATTGGATAATTATCTTAGGGTGGAGTTTTAAATAGGGTTCCTATGGCAGATATTGGGGAGAGGGGGAGATAGGAGGTAGTGAGCGCCTTCTGGAATATTCTGGTGCAGGATGGGATTTTGACCTGCTCTAGGGATCATGCGATCTGGTCGTTGGTGAAAATAAACCATTCTTGAGGCAGGTCTCTTGGTTTTTAATGTTTTAATGGCCATGTGGTTTGAGGGCTTACAGCTTCTGGTCTGCTTTTCAGTAGCTGGACAGTGCGCAACTCCCAGTTTCAAGGATTCCTCTTGGTAGTTATGGTATTTTCACCCCAGGGAATAGAACTACTACTCCAGATGTTCCTATACCAGTTTTGCTCTCCCCCTTTTAGTTTTTGCTCATCACCAAGAACCAATTTTAATTTGTAGAGGTGTGCGAAATTCCATTGGTTGATTCATCTTTTGGTTGATTTCCAGGATCACTGGCCTGGTTCTGTTCATTCTCTCCCCCTGCCCCCCTCTTGTGCTGCAAGCTGGTTTGGACTTCGAATCTCAGAGAGATCTCTTGTGGTTTTTAAAAAATGTTACTGGCAAAAACTTTAGATATTTCCCAAAACTCAGTGGATTTGCAAAATGATTTGAAACTTGGCAGGCTTGCAATTGTAAATATGTCCCATAAGTGTAGCAAGTTTCATCCTGATAGCTTTGTAATTTCCCCCATTGGCACCAATGGACCGAATCTTACAAAATGAAAATGGAATTCAGGGTTCAAAATTACAAATCTGAACCACCCCCAAATCTCCTGATTTTCCCCAAAAACAGAACAGGGGGGCAACCAAAATGGAACTGAAAACAGAAACTCACCTCTATTAATTAGTCAATAATTAAAATTGTCCCCTTTTTATCCAATATCCTGTTTCTGATCTCTTTATTCCTGTGAGTGGGCAGCAAATAAACTGCAGAGTTTAATCTATTATCAAACTTCATTCATGAACTTGAAAAGGATATTTTCCCCTTTAGGGGAATGCTCAAAGTATTAAAGAGCAGAAAATTTCTTGTTATTCATGTTATTGTCACAGTTATCACTGGTAAAAATGCATTAAAGGTTTTTCTGCTTTTTGTGCCACAAAAAGTAACCTGACAAGTTTTTGATATTATATATCTTGATGCAGGTGGTTGGAGGCACCATTTGCTGTTGTGCCTCAGATAGGAAAAAGTAGTGTGTTGGAATCCAGACGCCTTAAAGGGCCAGACTTAAAAGTGACTTCAAAACAGAGTTTATTGAAACAAAAGGAAAGGGACGCAGGGATACTTAAATGCAGTTCCACTGGTCAAAACTCAAAAATCCAAGCCAGACCTTGGTCCAAAAGGTAAACAGAAAGATAATCCATATTAACTGGATGCAAAGAGCAACCAGTCAAACAAAGGGCTCTAAGGCAAAACAAAAAGGCACAGTACACAAATGGTTAACAAAGGGAGTTGCAAGAAGAGAAGCGTCGTCAGCTGAAGTCCAAGGTCGAAGCGAAAGGAATCCAAAACAGTGTTGCTCCAGTGTCTGGAGAAGCAGTGTCTTTAGCCAAACCAGTTCAGGTCCAAACTGCAGGTCCGAGTCCAACACCGAACATGAAACAGGCAGCAGCAAGACTACAAGAAACTTTCCCAATACACAGCACGCAAACACACATCAACACCTTGCCTTCTGCAAAGATCCCTGAACCTACTTTTATCTACCAATCACCATCAGAAGATGAACTGACCACCACCCCATCACTATCCCCCACAGCTGCTCCCAACACTTCACGTGAATTCCCTTGACTCTCCCTCCAATTCCTCCATCACCTGTCAAGACTTAGATCCCCCCAAAAATTGTTGGATCCCCTGATTGCCAGTCTTCAATCCCAGAGAACCCCATAAAGTTATCACTAGTTGTTGGTGCCTTACAAATAGCTTGCACTTCTCTTATCTTAGTCCAATCCATGGTGTCTCCTTCTTCTCCTTCACTCATTGACCCATCATCCCCAGAGAATCCCTCAAACGACTCTTCATCTGTAGGTGCTGTAAATGTCCCGAATCCTCTTTCTCTGCTGCTCATCAGCAGATTCCTACTCCTGAGTAGCCCTTTTTCCCCTTCTGACACCCATACTACTGTCTGTAACATTATCATCCCCAGAGAATCCCTCAAACGACTCCTCATCTATAGATGCTGTAAGTATGTCCCAGATCCTCTTTCTCTGCTGCTCATCATCAGATTCCTGCTCCCGAGTAACCCTTTTCCCCCTTCTGGCACTCATACTACTGTTTGTAATGTTACTCACAGGCTCTACTACAACAACTCCTTTCTGAAGATATACCAGGGATCCCTCCTTCTCTTTTGTTTTCTGCCTTCCACTCATCACATCCTGCATTTAGTCTCACAACCCTCAATTCTGATGATGACATCGACATTACATTTCAAAAATCACTTTTATCTATTTTCATTGAGCCATTTTTGCAGGAGTTAATTGTGCTAAAGTGCTTTAGTGTAATATACTATAGTTAAGCATAAGAATCATTTAGATTTAGATTTAACATTCTTCTCTCCCTGGCCTGACCTCTGTTTTCCTTGTAGGAAAATACCTGTTTTTAACTTGCCAAAAGAGACAGCTAAATATACAGAGGCAGAAAATATACAGAAACCTACATTTTGTGGCACATGTAGATAATCCTTAACACCGTTTGTTGATGTTGCTGTTGTTGATTCTATAGAATATGAAGGCATGTGCAGCCAGCTGTACATAGGAAAAGAGCCAATTCTCTGAACTCTTTAGCAAGATGACTTCTGATTCTTTATTCTCCAAATGTCTTAAGCATTTCAAGAAAAAGCCCAAATTGGGTTCTGAAAAAAGCAGGGAATATAAAAGAGGAATATTTCCAACTTGAATTAATCATATTTGTTAGGTACATTCATTTACAAATAGAACACTTAATGGAATTTATCCTTTTATCAGCTTTGAATATTTGAAAATACTTGAACATATAAGGGAAATACAGTAGCAGTAAAGAAGTATTTCTGTTTCACAAACAATGCAATCCAAAAACCTTAATTCTAAAATGTTCAGTGTGTTGATTATGCTCTCTAACCACAGTACATAAATCTAAGTAAAGGACCCCTTCCCCAAAAAATAATGCTGCTGCCATCTACTCCAAGAAGCCTTCTTCTTTTGATGTGGAATATCCTTCCTTACCTCAAGGTCTGACTAGTGGGTGCAAGATGGATCACCACTTTATCACGACCCTCTCTTTAAAAAAATCAGTACAGCCATTAACCATTATCCCTTACTACAACTCTTTTTCATTTAATCACACCAATTTAGTCACACATCTTAGTATATTGGTTCCAGTTCTTCTATAATGGTATAGGCATAATCTCAACAAAGGTAAGCATTTTAATCCAATTAATTTCTGTAGCAGAAAGTTCAAGTGGGGGCACAGGAAAGTGGAATCAGTGGAATGTAATTGTGGCTGGACTATGTCCTCAAAAAAAACCAAATAGTGATTTCTAACCATATATAAAACTCACATATTAATGAGAATACTTTTATTTTGCTCTTCATTAGATAGGCCTTTCTCTTGTCACGAACCTTGCTTTCGGAACGGTAATCATGTTTTACCTGTAATTCAGCTTCTTGAAGCATTGATGAGCCCCAAGTCCATCACTCTCATAACAAGGAGAAACAGGTACATTTCTACACTGTCCCTCCTTCTGTAAAGTATTTTAATCATATGCTTCAGCAGTCATAATTACTTTTGTGACCTTCTTAATTTAACAGATTTGACTTCCTCTAGTTGTAATTTTGCAGGAATAATTGGATAACTAGGCATTGCATGTACCTAAACAAATTAGTTTTTTTTAAGCATGATTATTCACAGTTCATTAGACAAAGGCTGCATTGCATTATTCATTGCAATCATGACTCTAGATTGTCGCTCAAAATTAATATTATGATCAGTTTTGTTAAGATGACCTGAATGGTTGAAAGCTGTACACATGTAAAGAACATTTGAAAGTATACACAATATTTTTGTTCAAATCTAATTAAAATCAATATCCACATGTTAATCGCTGTCATAATCAATGGGTGATGAATACAAATGAACGTTTATGAAGTGATATTGTACCAGTTAGCTAGTTATCCCTATTGCCCTAACAATTGGGGAGCATACTACCACTGATATACTAATCTAGTTATGTCCTTGAACACAGAAAGGTGATATTAAAACTCAATATTGGGCAGGGGTTTTAAGATGGTCCACATAGCAAGGGCTTACATACATTGTGGTGAGGATTTAACTACTAAGACAGAAGTTTCCATACTATTTACCCAATGTTATAAACCATTAATATCCTCTCTTAGAAACCACTTAAGATGTTAGATATCTACTCTACAATAAAATCTAAAATTCACAAAAATAATAATAGTTTTATTAGCCACAGATACATCAGGCAAATTTTAGAATGTTCACTGGCTTCTTTAAAAATCATTCAGGAAGACAAAAATGATGCATTTTCAGAGAGAGTAATATGTTCTGGACTATGAACTTGCCATAGTACTAGGCTAACTTCTTTTTTCAGCTGTCTCCGCTGTGTGCAACAGGTTTTTTATAGCATAACAATAAATAAATAAAGGAATCTCGTAGCATCTTTGAGAAGAGATAAATAAATTCCTAGCATAAGCTTTCATAGACTGTATCCGACTTTTAGTTTCATACAGCTAACCCAGAAATGAGTACATTTACTAAATATGCAGAAGTGCAGTATGCATTTTTTAAGCTTTAAGAGTAGTGAAGAGTTCAAGATGATGTTGTGCCAACAAACTGTTTTTGGTAATCAGTCATGTAAAAAAATATTTGTTAATTCTGTCTAAAATTATATCTTGAATTCTCAGACAGAGAAAAGTTTTGAAATAGTTTGCACACATGAAAACTACAGACCTCTCAAATTCAGGGGTCTATATGAAGTTAGTCTTACTTGAATGTAAAAGTAGACGCAACATCTGAGATTAATTCAGAGAGGATGAGACTTTCCTGTGGCTTCCAGAATTAGCAAAACAATTGTAATCCAACAAATTTGCTCCCTTGGATCAAAGGATGTTACTAATATTTATAAATACTTCCTCCCCTCATTTCTTACCTCTGCAAGCTAATATTTAGCAACAGAAAGGAGAGAGAATCAGGAAAATGGTAAAAGAGGGTAGAGCTGCATGTATTCAAGCCTTACAAGCAATTTTGCATTCCAGGAAAAGGATGGGAATAATAATAATAATAATAATAATAATAATAATAATAATAATAATAATAATGGTCATAAAAACTCATGACCATTCATCATTCACTGCACCCCCGCAGTGATGTTGACCGGCTATATCTGCCTAGAAGATCAGGGGGCAGAGGACTCTTACAAGTAAAACAAATAGTCAAAAAAAAAAAAAAAAAAGAACATGCCCTGGCAGAATATGTAAAGCAAAGTGAAGAACCTGCTTTGATTGAAGTCAAAAACACAGCAGACAAAGAATCAGTACAAGAAAACCGCACTACAAACTAGAGCTGACAGCTGGCACAACAAAACACTGCATGGAAAGTTCCTTGACAAAATTGAAGGAAAAGCTGATAAGGAAAAGACCTGGCTATGGCTCACGAATGGGACCCTGAAGAAGGAGACAGAAGGCCTGATCCTTGCAGCCCAGGAGCAAACCATCAGAACAAATGCAATTAAGGCCAAGATCGAAAAATCAGCTGATGACCCAAAATGCAGACTCTGCAAGGAAACCAATGAAACCATTGATCATATCCTCAGCTGCTGTAAGAAAATCGCACAGACAGACTACAAACAGGGGCACAACTATGTGACCCAAATGATTCATTGGAACTTATGCCTCAAGTACCACCTTCCTGCAGTAAAGAACTGGTGGGATCACAAACCTGCAAAAGTATTGGAAAATGAACACACAAAGATACTGTGGGACTTCCGAATCCAGACTGACAAAGTTCTGGAACACAACACACCAGACATCACAGTTGTGGAAAGGAAAAAGGTTTGGATCATTGATGTTGCCATCCCAGGTGACAGTCGAATTGACAAAAAACAACAGGAAAAATTCAGCCACTATCAGGACCTCAAGATGGAACTTCAAAGACTGGCAGAAACCAGTGCAGGTGGTCCCGGTAGTGATGGGTACACTGGGTGCCGTGCCAAAAGATCTCAACCAGCATTTGGAAACAATAGACATTGACAAAATTATGATCTGCCAACTGCAAAAGGCCACCCTACTGGAATCTGCACGCATAATCCGAAAATACATCACACAGTCCTAGACACTTGGGAAGTGTTCGACTTGTGATTTTGTGATAAAAAATCCAGCATATCTATCTTGTTTGCTGTGTCATAATAAAATAATAATAATAATCCAAGCATCTCATGTGTTTTGATTTACGGTTAATGTTCCAAAATTTCTCCCATCGCTCACTGCATGATTCTCCAAATAATATGTGCATACCTATTGTGGTCATGTGAACAGATGTGAATGAATTATAGAACTAACCATACTTACAGCTTTATAAGTGGGATCACTGAGAAGGACAAAGGTGTAGTGTTTTGAAACTGGGAGTACATTTGATGTGACAAAGCTTTTGCTCCTCCTATATTGTTATACAATAAATCCTTAAAAAGAAGTTTTAGCCTACTACAAAAAAGAAAGGAATGTACTTTATTGAGCCCTTGTGGTAGGGGAGGCTCACATAGAAAGGCTTTTCCTCTATCCCAACCAGATGTCATTTTGTGAATCTAGATCAGGGGTCCCCAAACTTTTTAAGCAGGGGGCCGGTCCACAATCCTTCAGACTGTTGAGGGGCCGAATTATCATTTGGAAAAAAAAATACAAACAAATTCCTATGCATACTGCACATGTCTTATTTGTAGTGCAACAACAACAGCAACAACAACAACAACAACAACAATGAAAGAACAATACAATATTTAAAAATGAAAACAATTTTAACCAACATAAACCAACAACTAGTAATACTCTGTTTGTTACACTCTGAATAATCTGAAATTTCTGGAGACTGTTGTAGCAATTCTAGCAACCAGGCTGTAACGCTCAGATTTTGAAATAAATAAATAAACACAGATGTGAATGAGAGAATACAGCCTCTGTCACTGACTTTCACTCTTGAAAAAGGTTGAAATTGCCAAGTAGCTTTTGAGGTCCTCCTGTCCAGAGAAGTTAGCAAATGCTTGAAATGTGATAGAAAGAGAAATCAAGTTGCATGCTTCTACACAAGGAATCAGGATTTCTATGAATATATCATTGTGCTGGAGGAATACTTTTGAGCATCAGGTACTGGGTATAAAAAAGAGGGGAAAAGCCATCACCTTTATACCATTGTGAACTTCCTCAGACAGCTGGCTATTAGTGGAGATAAAATGTTGGATGAGTTGGGTTTTTGATTAGTTTCAGCAGGGCAATGCATTTGTTGGAAAATTATATTCTTGACAGACTTACTGGCAAAGGGCCTTTGTGTTTTTTTCCAAAGAAGATACCACATCTTTTTTCAGTTATTCTGAGTAGTTTCCTACATATATTTGAAGGATTAGAGAAAGTACAAAGCACCATAGATATTCTGCATGGAGAATATCTAATCATAGCCTACAAAGGTAATAAACCCCCAGGGTGATTTTTGACAAGGTCAGTCCTCAATGAATATTAATCACTGTGAAGGTTAAAGATCACATACATAGATGACAGAATTAGTGGAGATTATATATATTAAATACAGTGTTTGTTCTAGACAGCAGATCTAATTTGGACAGCTGAAGTGTGAGCACGTGAAACTTATCCCTGACCTAGAATTTTGATATGAGAGTGTGATTCCATTCGGTCACTGAGATGTCTTTTTGACAAATTATTTCTAGTATGCCAAGAAGGGGCTTACATGAAGTGGCAATAATTATAGTGCATGACTAATCCATTTGACCTAAAGTCAGGAAGAAGATACTAGAGAATATTTTAAAGATGTCTTTTTTTTTCAAAATCAGGAAAGAGGTTTGCATCTGGTTACAAAACTTGATAGAGGCACCTGACATTCTTTCGCAACATTTGCTCTGTGCCACATCAGAACCTGCCAATGCCCATAAATGCCTTGGGACCCCTACAAGGAAGCAGGCAACCCCTTTCAGGTAGCCCTTGCAAGGAAGCACTTCTTACAATGAAATAGAATAACTGTTGCAACCTCTCATTTTATCAAAGGTGGTCATAAAAATAGGCCTATGGTCATTTCCAGGCCTTTTCAAGCTGTTTTCTTTTTTTCTTTTTTTTTGTAGACATGAACTAACAACTTCACTTTTTATCTGAAATAAGGAAATGAATGCCTCTTAAGACCAGAGAAGTAATTATAAACCTTTGAAAATAGGATTCAACCTCTTCTGTCATTGTTTTTATCTTATCTTATTTTATTGCAAAAGCAGACATCTATTGGAATTTTTGGCAGTCTGCACAATCCCAAGGCTATAAACCTGGCCCAAGGGCTTCTTTCACATTAAGCAATGATCGCACTACATTCCACATTCTTTTAATACCTTGGGTTCATAGTCTGGTGAAGCACTTAATCTCCTTGGCTGGAAATTCTAAATTCCTCTCTCTAGACTACAAATCCCATTTGTCAGAGGAAAGAACCATATCAGCTATGGCTTCTTATACAATGCCCTATATTCCAGGATCTGATCCCAGATTATCTGATTTAAACTGGATTATGTGAGTCTACACCTCCAGATAATCAGGGATTAGATCCTGGGATGTAGGGCCAGTGTGGAAAAAGCCTAAAATAAATGCACCAATACTAGAACTGCATAGTGTGAATTGATCTATATACAGTAATCCCTACACTCTATTGCTGCCTCCAGCACTATGGAAAATTTAACATAGGAAATAAAAGGACAGCTTCCACTGAGGGGAGGGGATCCATAGATGGGACAATGTTAAGTCTCCCTTAAGGTTGGAGCCAGAACTTTAACTTGTTCAAGTTCATATCTCTAAGACTCCTGAACCAATCATTCTTCCTTTTTTGCATCACAAAACACATATATGTGCACCAGGTTACATCATTGTGGAACCTGTACTGATGCTTTTCCTTCCCTGTTCATCTAATTCCACATAGAATCATAGTGTTGAGGCTCATGGCCATCAAATCCAATCCTCTGCACAATGCAGGATCTCCAGCTAAAGCATCCCTGGCAGGTAGCTATTCAACCTAACACTGAAGATGTCCAAAGAAGGAGACCCTCTTCCCACCACTTGTCTAGGCAATTGGTTCCATTCCCTAGAGGTTCCTGATAATGTTAAATCAAAACTTACCCTTGATGAGGAACTGGAAAATATAGATTTTTAGACATATATTGTATGCACATTAGAAGCACTGAAATGTATAAAAATCAGACTCTCTCTGTGTTAGATTCAGTGTAAATGTACAAGCTGGCAGGACAGGGAGAAGGGGGGGCTGTTATCTATACATTCCAGTGTGAATTGGTTCCTAGTACAGCTAATGGAAGGAGAGCGGACTTCTCCCCCTCCCTTTTGACAAGGCAAAAGTAGGCCCCTGATTAAATGTACTATAGCTGAACCATAGTTATCTGTAACTTGCTACAGGCTTTTAGAGTGCTTAGATAGAAAAATGTTGATATGTGCATATTTATGCCCATGTATGTAGACATGTGAAGTGACGTACTAATGACGAGATGGGGCCGGGCTGTGGCGCAGCTGTTGAGCAGCTGCCTTAAATCACTCTGACCATGAGGTCATGAGTTCGAGGCCAGCCCGTGGCGGGGTGAGCACCCGTCAATTAAAAATAAAAAATAGCCCCTGCTCATTGCTGACCTAGCAACCCGAAAGATAGTTGCCTCTATCAAGTAGGAGATAAGGTACCACTTATAAAGTGGGGAGGCAAGATTAACTAATTTACGACCTGGAATGAGGAAGTGCCATCAGTGTGGATGATGAAGCAGCTGCTCCCCCCTGTGGCCAGAATCGAACATCCCCTCAGAAGAAGGTTAACTTGCCTCTGCGTGTGTGTCTCAGTCTCTGTTTGATGTGTTTATGGGCATTGAATGTTTGCCCTATGTGTGTTATAATGTGATCCGCCCTGAGTCCCCTTCGGGGTGAGAAGGGCGGAATATAAAAACTGTAAATAAATAAATAAATAAATGTATGTAGAAGCATGTTCTTTGTCTGAAAATGTATAAAAGGCAATGTCAATGCCTTGATCGGGGCTCTGGTTTGCTTTTGGAAGAGATTCCACATCTAGAGTCTTCAGCTGAAAATAAACCGGACTTTTTAGCCTCTCAAAGGATCGCTCTTGGTGTTATCTCTCCTATCATCTACATCACCCTTATGTAACTTAGAACTATTAGAGTTTTCCTACCATATATGACAGCAGAGAACACAATCAAGTGGAAATTTTCCACTTTGATTTTCAGCTATATTTGAATAACAATAGCAACAACCATGTTTAGTAATTTTCATCCCAAATATGAAATGTTTTGATTTCATTAAATTCTTCAAAATCAGTCTAGAACAAAATTACCTTCCATTTGTATCAGCACAATTTAATACCAAGCTGTTCCTTCATTGTACTGTTTCAGCCATCATAGAAGGTGTTAAAAATGAACAGTCTCTCACAAAGAGAAAGAACAGGATTTCTACTTTCATTCAGCAGTAACAGGCCTAAATATTTAAAACCTAGAAACTCAAAGCTTGGGGCCCTTCCACACTGCTATATAACCCAGAATATCAAGGCAGAAAATCCCACAATATCTACTTTGAACTGGGTTATCTGAGTCCACACTGCCATATATTCCAGTTCAAAGCAGATAATGGGGGATTTTATTCTGATGTGTGGAAGAAGCCTTGGATGGATAAATCTGCTAGTTTCTTTCTTCCTGTTTATTTAACTCTCTATAGATTTTCTTCCTAAATATATTTGAGAACCTTTTCATCTCAAGTGAATTGAACAGATATTCTTACTCTCTGATGTACAATGTTGCTTTTGATTTTCTAAACTCTCTTTTTCCTGAAAAGCTTGTTAGACATGTTTATAAGAGGAAGTTATTAAAGTCCCTTTTAAACATCAATTCACCCTTACAGTGGTCCCATGTCTCCTTCTGTCTCATAATAACTACAAAAATAAATGTGCAGTGTTTTAAGTGGTGTCCAATTCAATAAAAGTGAGATGAGACATTTAAATATGAAGTCATATATTTAATTTTAACAGATAATGTAGAGGGAAGATGTTGGCTGGAGTCTGTTTCACCACCTGCTGCACACATACAAAAGTTGGAAATCCAAGTGCATCAGGGCAGAAGCATAGTCTATAGATCTGAAATAGCCCTCTTGCTCTTTCAGACAATGGTATTGGTTAAGTGGCAGCTTGGATCACAGTGATGAGTTGAGAAGCTTTTCATGTAATGCTACAGCTCATCTTTTCAGACAGCAAAGTGTGTCCAGAACCAGACAATGCTGTTAATGTTTTATAAATTTTGCTCCTGAAAGAGTACAAGGGCAATTGGCAGCTCCAGGGACTGACTTTTAAAAGGAAGTTGAAAGCATCCATTCCCTTCTGTTTATTTCACATAAAAGCAAGAGAAAAACTAAGCCCACCAAATCACTACTCCAAACCCATAACTGTGCTTTACCTCATTCCCTCTGGAGTATGCATAATAGCTTTAATGGAAATGTTAGGCTACAGTGAACTGCCAAAGAAGAAACATATATACGACCTATTCCATTTAAAGTCAGCACTCCAGCCCTGAGCACACCTTGGAAGATAACAGGTTTTTAGGAAATGGGTATGTAAATGTATATGGGATGCTTTGTAGGCTGGGAGAGGAGTATAGATAGCATGATTGAGATGGTAGCCAAGCATACAATAGCATGATGATTGTGGAGGTACCTGGGGCCTAATCTACACTGCCATATAATGCAGTTTCATAATGCAGTTTAGACTCAGGCCCCTTCCACACAGCTGCATAAAATTCAAAATTGAGTTGGATTATATGGCAGAGTGGACTCAGATAATCCAGTTCAAAGCAGATATTGTGGATCATCTGCCTTGATATGCTAGGTTGTATGGCTGTCTGAAAGGGCCCTCATATAATGTAGTTTAGCATAGTTAAACTGCATTATCTGAAACTACACTGCATTATATGGCAGTGTAGATAATGCCTGAAAAAGTAAGCATGTATCATAGCTAAACTACTTCAGATTGCAAGGTTGTTGTGCAAATTGAAGGACCTATCACATGACTATATTGTATTTGCACAAAAATGTACCCTATGTGTACAAAAATATTTTTAATTAGAACATTTTTTAAAATGGAGTATTGAGGTGGAGTAAAACTCAGTGTTTACCACTTATTACAGAAGACATTGGTGGAAGAGTGGGAGAAAAGGATTTGAAGTAATGACATAATATTAACACTGAACTCAAAGATTTCCTCTCCAGATGTGTAAAGATAGAGAATACACATCTGCAGTAAGAGATCATTTGCAAGTACTTCACCACTAATTAAAGTTTAAAATTGACAATGATAAAGTAAGATGTTTGATAAAATCTGACACCAAAGACTACTTAACAAATTTAGCTGCCATGGGATACTAGAAATCATATTATAGAGTGGAAATTAAGGACAAGGGAGCAGGGAGCATGAGTTAAAAGCTAGTTCTCATCCTGGAAAAATGTAGGCAGAAGGTCCCTCAGAGATGTGTGTTGGGAATTTATACTTTTTAGCTTATTCACAAATGATCTGAAATCAAGTCTGAGTAGTGTAGTAGCCAAATTAGTTAATAATACAAAATTATTTAAGATAGTAAGAACATGAAGTAATTGCTAATAATTTTCAAATGGCATTGCTTTAAAAAATGGGAGAATTGATAATTAGGGGTGTGCATTTCAGGCGAAATTCTACCCAAATTTTGTGCCATTTTCTAACACACACACCCATCTGTTTTCTGGGAAGTTTTGTTTTGTCGGAATAGGCGATATACCATTTGTTGGGATAGCAGCCAGTTTTTCGGGAATGATCTGGCCATAGGCGTCAATGAGGAGGTTTCACGGGCTCCCCTTTCTGTCATTTTAAGGCTCATTGTACTCATTTTATCACTGCAAGCCCCATCCCCCTCAAGTTTCATAATCCCACCATTTTAGTGATTATAAAAAGTTTCATGAAATAAAATGTCATTTAAAAAAACTCCAAAGCTCCTCCTCCTATCTCCTGGAATGTCTCCACAGGGAGGAGGAGCAGCAGGGCAGAGAGAGAATGTGTGAGTGAGTCAAAGACATGAACATTACAAACAACTTCTGAGGGCTTTGTTTGTTTATTTTAAATATAAGTGTTTGGAGAGAGGAAGTTTTTTTTTGTAGTAAAGTGCTTTCCCCATAGTTTGAATATTTGGATATATTTTCACACTCTCTGCTATCCATTCATAAAGGGGTTTTATTATTTAAAATCCACATTAGTAAATGCAGCTGAATCTGTGTGAAATACATCTACCAATTTCCCATATGTTACATTCAAAATGTGGATGACTGAATGTAGGGGAACATTCTTTGTGGCCTGTTTATTATTTAACATTGTTCATTAGATGAAAGCAGATTATGTTTTGATTGCATAAGTATAATACTGTGGCAGCCTTGGCTTTGAGGTAAGCTGAGTGGGATTCATCTCACAGTGACAGATAGAGAGTTAATTAAGACATTGAATTAATAGGGCAGTATTATAACTTTTTAAAAACAAACTAAGATGGAAATTGAGAAATAGCAATATGAGAAGAAAATAGTGAAATGTATGTAACTGAAATTACAAGGACAGAATGCTTTAAAATGAATAGTAAATGAAATACGGCATGCAGACACACAATATCTACCTCATCGGATGGGACTTTTTTCCTTGTTGAATGCTGGTTCACCTCTCTTTTTGGCCCAGAGCCCTTCACACAATGTAAAAGGACTTCCGGCCAAGATCCATGCTGAAAGGGGAGGTGAACCAGCACCATCTACCACCACAACATGGGAACCTTCCCATGTTGCCTTGCATTCAATGGGGGAAGGCAGGTGGTGACGTTTCCTCCCATGGGATGAAGAAGGAAATAAGGCAGGCAATGCAGGGCATGGAACAATGGCTTTTCCCCTGCCGGGAGCTCATGGACTCACCCTGATGCAAGGTGAATCCATGGGCCTTTGTGATATAGTCATATATCTCCTGATGGTCTAAATCAGTGCTATTCAAAGTAGCACACATTGGACTGGTGCTGGTATTGATCCATTGGATGCTTATCCCCAGACAGTTTTCAAAAATGAAACATTTGTAATCAATGAGAACAAATTTAATTCTGGTCTCTGGGACATTGGAAGAAGAATGTAGTTCTCCTACAGCATATAGCTTGAAGAGCCCTGGTCTAAATAACTCAAAAGAACTGAGTGAGGACATGCCTGTCTCATATCAATAATGCATAGCTACACTTCAGATTCCTCCAGAATATTTAGACTGGCATTGCTAACAGGTTTACTCATACCACACTTCTTCAGAAACTTAAAAGGACTATCAAAGCATAGTTATGGGGGATATCGTGAAATCCTCAAAGGAAGGTGACTAGTTGTCGTATGTGTAACAAAATGGTTCTGGCCCAGCTTATCTGTCCAAACGTGTCTCCCACTATGACCCACCTCAAAGTTTAAGATCCTCAGGTGAGGCCCTGCTCTTGGTCCCGCCAGCCTCACAGGTGCAGCTGGCGGGGACGAGAGACATGGCCTTTTCAGTAGTGGCTCCCCACCTATGGAACGCCCTCCTCAGTGAAGTCAGGCAGGTTCCCTCCCTCCTATCTTTCCATAGAAAAGTTAAGACCTGGTTGTGGGACCAGGCCTTCGAACAATAACAGCAGCATTAACTATTACTATGTGTGTTGGAACTCAATGACAGACCCAGTCTTTTAGACTCGAAATGCGCCTATCTGTATATTTATGCATGCATTTTATGAATGTTTGATGTATTTAATTTTAATTGATTCTCAATATATTGTATTAATTTTTTATATATGTGCTTTTATTGTAAGCCGTCTGAGTCCCCTATTGGGTGAGAAGGGCGGGATACAAATACTGTAATAAATAAAATTGTAAAAAGTTTTCAAAACATTCTTCTCAAACTAACTTGGAAATAATTTTCTGGCTGTACTGAAAGGGGAAAATATGACAAATAATGAGCTGTATGCTGAATTCCTTGATGGTTTTGGGAAGTCTCCGTAGAGACCAGGTATATATCTAAGGATCCTTCCACATAGCCATATAACCCAGTTCAAAGCAGATAATGTGGAATTTTATACAGCTGTGTGGAAGTGGTCTAAGAAGGCTGGAATTATATTGGAGAAAAGTGATACAGCTCAAGGTTAGATAGCACAAAAAGTGAGATGTAACTGTTTAAGCATTTCATGAAGTACGTTGGGATGGATTTCTCATCATGCTCTTCCACCTGCTGCATCACAATGACATGCAAACTCTTTCCTCAAAGTATTTAGCCTTAAGTTGTTTTGCAGTTTTCAAAACTTTAAAGTGTGTGTGAGAGCAGCAGGGTGATTAAAGGAATAGTGAAAAAATATAGCCCACACATAATACTACTTGCCACAGTATGGAGACTCAATGTGGTTTAACCTTCAGAAACAGTGTAGGCAGGAGAATAGAAAAGATGTGTGAATCAAACTGAAGACGACACAGCTGAATTGCTCATCTCACTTTCCTGTCTTCAAAGTTCAGAACCTGCCTAAAAATACCTGCACTCAAAGATAATATAAGACTGGCATTGCCTGAATAAAATATATTTTCCTGGCAAATGTCAATTTTTCTGTTATAATTGTACAGCAGATGAGCATTCCAGTTTTAAATGTCCTGTGAACCACTGAGCACTGAATTAGTGTTGAAGCTGCTAATTCCCAGAGGGTACCATAAACTGCCACAGAAAGATATTTCTCCCAGAGAGTTTGAGATAGTAGGTATAAGGCTGGGAAGAAATATTAAAACAAGTAGATTAAAGCATCAGAACTATTTCATAATCTTGTATTAATTGATAGAGTTGGCTCCAACTGTTCAAAAGGCACAAGGTCAGAAATGAACGTATTCATGGCTTCACAGGTGACATGTTCTGTTCAGCAGTTTTATTGAAACTGATTGAAGCATTACAACATTTTATCCAAGAGAGGAATAAGATAATGCCAGTACTGGTCAAGAAGAGTGAGTTTAAAAAATACTTATGACTCTCAAGGAGTTGGGAAGTTAAAGGATTAATTATAGTGCCCTTAAAATATAAACCTAAGATTTATTCCAACCTTGTCAACAAAGCAATGATATTATTCCTTGCCATTCTTCCTGTCCTCCTGTTACAAAATGGACCATTAAGCTGGTTTCATGCCAGGAATATATGATTAAATACTGTGTTAATGGTCTTCAGAGCCAGTTAGTTTAAATGACCAGATGAAATTCATGATGCCCATTCACAAACAATGGGTGACAACATCCAATTTATATTGGCTTGAGTGGACACTTTGACCCAAGTGGAGAGACAAGCAGGCTGTAGAAAAAAATGTTTGGTTTTTCTAACAAAATTTATAAAGAAATTATATTGCTCCTCTTCAACATGCCAATGTATTTGTCAGGTTATGGAAGCAAAGAGATATTAGCTTATCAGAGAGATTTATAACTTTCTATTGCTCTGGATGGACACTGAGGAAGACAGCAGAGAAAAGGGTGAAAGGTGAAGGCAGATTTTTAGATGATGGATTATCAATCCTGGATGTCATCTTGGCCTGGTTAGGACCGAAATTGGCCTTGGTACTATGCACATAGTATAGAAATATGTTTGGATGTCCAGAATGCACAGCTATATTGCTACAGAAATATTTGCCAATCAGTAATTCATGCATTACTTGCATCCATATTCAAACCAAAAAAGGATGTTTAAGAGTGAACTGTGTTCATTCTGAATATAAGCTGGACTCCAAAGGTGGGCAATTATAGATGATGTTTGGTCACCATTTCTAGGATCCATTATGACACCCAACAACTCCTCCTAGTGAAACTTGAAGTGGTAGGATGGTTGCTTCCAACTTTTAATAAAGCCATATTTTGTTGCCCAAAGTAAAATAAGTGGGGTTTGCCTAATTTTAGAAGAAACTAGCTGTGCCCTGCCACGCGTTGCTGTGGCCAATTGGAATTGCACTGAATAGCCTCGCTGCTTCAAAGCCTGGCCGCTTTCTATATAGGGGCATCCTTCCTTGGGCAGGTTGAATGGGATGGAGTAGCCTTGTGGCTTCAAAGCCTGAGGGTTTTCTATCTAGGGCAAATCCTGGTTGGCCAGGTTGAACAGCACTGAACAGGTTTGCTGCTTGCAAGTCTGGCCGCTTTCTAGCTTGTGGAATTCTTGTTTGGCCAGTTCGAATAGCAATGAATAGTCTCAGTGCAGCAAGTATGAATGCTGCAATTAGTTACCTTGATTAGCATTTAATGGCCTTGCAGCTTCACAGCCTGGATGCTTCCTGCCTGTTGGGAGGTGTTAGCTGGCCCTGATTGTTAGGAGGTGTTAGCTTTATTTACTGTCCTGATTTTAGAGATTATATTGTTCTGTATTATTATACCACAGTAATTATTACATATTTATAATCTTTTATTATCTGCTTAGAACAGGATTATATGAGGCCCCTTCTACACAACTGTATAAAATCCACACTGAACTGGATTATATGGCAGTGTGGACTCAAGATAATCCAGTTCAAGGCAGATTATCCTGCCTTGGCATTCAGGATTATATAGGTTTGTGGTAGGGCCTTGAGTCTACACTGCCATATAATCCAGTTCAAATCAGATAATCTGTATTTTATAGGCAGTGTGGAAGAGGCCTGATTGAAGAGGCCCTGGGCACCATTAAATGGCTGAGTGGGTTGCTAGGAGACAAAGTGGGCGGAGCTTAGCCTTCTAACTGGCAGCAATGGGTAAAAACAGTTCTTCCTCTTCCTCTAATTAGGACTTTATTTTTCTTGTGTTTTTATTTAAAGATATATTTTGGATGACTGTGTCTTTTGTGGCCAAATTTGGTGTGAATTGGTTCAGTGGCTTTGTTGTTTATTCCAAAATAAAATGAACATAACATAACACACACACACACACACACACACACACACACACACACACACACACACATATATATATATATATATATATATATATATATGTGTGTGTGTGTGTGTGTGTGTGTGTTATATATATATATGTGTGTGTGTTATATATATATATTGTGTCTCTTGATAAAAATGAAGCAAGAGAGGATAGAGCAGTTTGCATAAATGACCTTGGAAGATGCATACAGTGTATCAGCTGTGTAGTTCATTCTCCCTGTGGGTTTATTTAGAATGGTAGCTACTACAAGCTGTAGGAATAATATTTTACAGCTATAGGCAAATTAAGGGAGAGGGATATTGCATCTATTTGTAAGAGTAGATGTCCTTGAAAGAAAAAAAAAAGGCCTATCTCACACAGATCTGGTGTCTTAAATCTGTGTGTGTGTGTATGTGTGTGTGTGTGTGTGTGTGTGTGTGTGAGAGAGAGAGAGAGAGAGAGAGAGAGAGAGAGAGAGAGAGAGAGGAGAGAGAGCCTGTCTGCCTGTCTTCACAAGTGGAATTATGAAGTAGTCAGATAATCTCAAAACTTCTCAAATAACTATGGTATATTTATTTTAATTTCTCTCCAAATTGTTATTTACCTTTGTATTTTTATTATTCACAAGCATGTGTGTGTTGGAGAGAGAGGGAGAGAGAGAGAGGGAGGAGAGAGGGAGGGAGATCATATAGTCTGATTTAACATTATTAATAAGGCACTGAAGTTGTTATTTTTTTTTTATTTCAAGGATGCATTTTCTAGAAACAGCAGCATGATAGAGAAATCTTCTGCTTCTTTCTACACCAACATCACAATTTCCTGAATTGCTGTAGGCTATATCCCCTCTTTTCACATAATCTGGGGACTTGTAACATTATGTGAGGAAGGAAATATTTTGGAGCAAATTGTATCAAATGAAGTTAATGTGAAAAAGTACAATATATATAACTATATATATAACTAATTTCATGAGATCGCCATTTCCAGAGATATTTAGTGGAATGTTATCATTTTGACACATAGACATACTATAGTTAATTAACTATAGTTTTACTTATATCTGAAAATAGCAAGCACACAACACAGAGAAAGAGGCATATTTTCCATGCAAATATGGAAACAGTATGGTCCTATTCACTTCAGTGCAATAACATATGAATATTAATGCACACTGAATTTTTATTGGTGACCTCTTCAAGTTAATAAAAGCTGACAGTTTAATAGGATAAACAAATGTTTTATTTGTACATTGTAGAATACTTTACTTAGGATTGGAAGTGCATTTTTAACTGTGTGTGGTACATGCGGTAGGTATAGCACATGTTTCCTAGGTGACCTATTAGTCTGTTGATTCATTGTCTCTGTGTTATAATTGAAAGGTCAGGCCTATCCATTAAACTTATCAACATGGCACAAGATATTTTAAATCAGAAACATTTCTGCTTGAGCTTCATTAATTCTGCAGCATTAATGTTAGAACAACAGTGAGCAAAGTTAATTCTCCAAGCTAAGAAATTACAACAGTGACTTTTCAGAATACAGAAAAGATGTCTGCAGTCTACAAATAAGATAGATTACTAAAGGTTTTCCTCCCTCCTCTGGTAATAACATATAGTTTTTATTTCCACATCTTTTCCTCTAGCAATTTCCCTAAAATAAAAACGTTCCATATTCCATGTTCATATGGAACGTCTGAAATTGCTTATAGAGAAAGAGAGGGAGAAAACTATGTGGTGCATTCCAAACCAACATCAACACTGAATGACAAATTTTGGGGTACAGTATTCAGATATTTGACAATCTGTGACAAGGTAATAGAGATGTAACCAATATTCACACATTTGTATTATCTGCAAAAAAAGCAAGGGAGTCTCAACATGTCCACCCACCTCACCTTTTTTTTTCACTTTGAAATTTGGAGCCTCCGTTGACCTAGGGGATAAAAACCTTGTGACTTGAAGGTTGGGTTACTGACCTGAAGGTTGTCAGGTTCGAATCCCACCTGGGGAAAGCCCGGATGAGCTCCCTCTTTCAGCTCCAGCTCCAGCTCCATGCGGGGACATGAGAGAAGCCTCCCACAAGGATGGTAAAACATCAAAACATCCGGGCGTCTCCTGGGCAATGTCCTTGCAGACGGCCAATTCTCTCACTCCAGAAGCAACTCTGGTTGCTCCTGACACGGAAAAAAAAAACTTTGATTTTTTTTATGTGGTTCAGGTCCTGGTGTTCTCTCCCACCTTCCACAGTGCCTTTATGATTTACTGTCAAAACCTTTGAAGCTAACTCACACAACTATTCCATACTTCAGGATGAGAAATTAGGATTGGGAAATATTTGGTGACTTTACAGGAACCAAACATGTACTTATCATATAATCAGAGAAGCATAGAGTCGGAAGACACCATAAGATCCATCCAAACGAAACCCCTGCCATACAGTGGCGAGATCTTTGGAGGTCTGCAGTGCTTCTGTAATAATTGCAAATCTGGCTATTGAGAGATAGCAGAATGCTTTACCAATGTGTCCTGCTTGGTTTTGGAAGGGGGGGGGGCTTTGGCTCAGTATAGTATAAGTCTGCATATTAATATTTATATTGAGGAATGTGCTTGTGTGTGTGTGTGTGTGTGTGTGTGTGTATGGGTGTGCAAGCAAGTTGCAGGATAGATAGATAGTTGATAGGTAGATAGATTCTTGCAATTTTGGACAAGAAATGTGTTATTTTGCGTAAATGTAACAATCAAAGATTTGCATCTCTCAGGAATAAAGTCAATAAATATCCACATTACATCTACGGTGATTTTCAATGGATCATCCAGAGTTTTGTCACTGCCAACTATTTAATAGCAAAACATAAAGATTATAAATGAAGGACTTAGATCGGGCTTTTAAGTCCTAAAAGGAGATCCCATTGCTAACAACTCAATTTGGAATAAAAACTAAAATGGGTCAATCTTCTGCTTCTGCTTATATCATGTTTTAGAGTCTGTTTCTACTTTTTAGATGATCCTTTTTTGTCTCAAAAATGGTCTGAGTTACTTGCACATTTCCCTTTCTTCAGCCTAGTCTCAATTTACATGTTACATCTTCTTGTGATTACTTTTTTGCAGAAGAAAGGAAAATATTGGTTATGGCATGTCAATCACATCTACAGTTTCACCCCTTAGTTAATTAAGGTTTGGAGTTGCTTCTCTGTGGGCTCCAATTTATGAAGAGCACCAATTTGTTTAGAAGGCTTAAACAAAACTTCAGTCTTTATTGATGAAATGACAACCTTAAATAGTTAGGAACTGCTTGAATGCAGAATGTTCGCTTCTCCCAGCTGTTAACATTTTGCCTCCTTTCAGCACCACAAGACACTTTCTTCCTCCCCTTCACAACTTGTTATTTTTAGTTTGAAGTTATATACTCCTCCTTGCCAGTCAAGTGGTCACTTGGCTAATTAAGAACTTCTCACCTTGGAATCAAATGGTGCTGCCTTTTCTTTTATGTGCATATCAAAGAACATGGAGTGCATTGGAACTGGCACAGACCAGCCAAGGAACAAGGATGACACTTCTCTTAATAAACTGGACATCTGGAGGCTGACATGTGGGGTCTGAAATGCATCAGTAGTCCTGGATGTGTGATGGTACAAAAAATGCCCAAAGGCAATTATTTGAAACACTGAGGGCCAAGACATCCAGATGGTAGAGAAAATATTTCCCTTCCTATTTCAAAGAAATCACATAACACAGGTGACCTCAAAGTTTGGTCTCAGGTTTACTTCTTCTTCTTCTTCTTCTTCTTCTTCTTCTTCTTCTTCTTCTTCTTCTTCTTCTTCCTCCTCCTCCTCCTCTTCCTCTTCTTCTTCTTCTTCTTCTTCTTCTTCTTCTTCTTCTTCAAAAACAAATTATAGGATAGGAATATTTTAGCTTTGTTTACATGGATATGGATAAACCAATTTCAATTATCTTTCAATAACAAATGAATACAATCAGAATTCAGTTATAGTTTTAGATTAACATGTGTACATGTGTGTATGTGTGTATGATGCTAAAATTCATTGCAACAGTTTACACTTCATTATTAGCTCAGCCTTTAACTGGATCTCATCTTTCCCATAATTAGTGATCTGTCAATTTATTTCAAATGTAAACTATTACATGTTATGTCATTATTAAGAAAAATCAGTGTTTTGTTTTATTTATCTTAGCTATATATATATATATGTACTGTTCATTTGTAGGACTTAGTAAACAACAAAAGCACTGGGTCAAATCACACCAAATTTGGCCACAATACACCAACACATCCAAGGTATGACCTCCACTCAAAAAAAACTTACACAAAAAAACAGGATGACTATAAATTCCCCCAAACCCAAGAATAAGTAACAGGACTGTCATGGCCCTGCTCCCTTCCAGTGTGAGGGAAAAGCACACGACCACGCACACATAACTGGCAAAAGGAGCTCACGCGGGACCACCAAGCAACCTCCCTCAATGCAGGATCCTCCTTCCTCCCTTCCTGCAGCAGCAACCTTTGCTATGGAGGGGTGAGAGGGAAGATAGAGGGGCACACAATGGCCATCCCTCTTTCCTTCCTTCTTTCCCTCTGTGGCCACCATGGCCCCTTCCTCTTCCTCTCCAGCCAGCAAGGCTCTGGAGATGAGGAAAGCAGGGCCTTGTGGAGCCTGGAGGTAGAGAGAAAAAACCTGACATGGAGGGAGGGGACCCTGGAGCCAGACACACAAAGATAAAAAGAGGGAAGCAGAGAGAGAGAGAGAGAGAGAGAGAGAGAAGCTCCCACTGCCTTTGCAAAGGAAGCATTTCAAGGCTTCCTCCCCTCAGCAAGCTTCTAAGGCAGCAGAGAAAGAAGGGAGCCAGAAAGTTTATATGATGTTATAAGGCCTTTCCACACAGCTATATAACCCAGAATGCCAAGGTAGATAATCCACAGTATCTGCTTGGAACTGGACTGTCTTGAGTCCACACTGCCATAGAATCCAGTTCAGTGTGGCTTTTATACAGCTGTGTAGAAGGGGCCTCATATAATCCAGTTCTAAGCAGATAATATAATATTATACATATATAATAATTACTGTGGTATAATAATACAGAACAATATAATCTCTAAAATTGGGACAGTAAATAAGGAGCAACACTCTGAAAATGGGAATTCCGGAAAGGAAACAATCAGGGCCAGCTAACACCTTCCAACAAGAATTTCCTCCAGGGAGGAAGCAGCCAGGCTTTGAAGTTGCAAGGCCATTAAATTTTAATCAAGGTGATTAATTGCAGCACTCATACTTGCAGCACTGAAACTATTCATTGCTATTCAACCTGGTCAACCAAGGATTCCACAAGCTAGAAAGCAGTCAGGCTTGCAAGCAGCAAGGCTATTCAATGCTATTCAACCTGGCCAACCAAGATTTCCCCTAGGTAGAAAACCCCCAGGCTTTGAAGCCACAAGGCTATTCTGTCCCATTCAATCTGGCCTAGCAAGGATGCCCTATGTAGAAAGCGGCCAGGCTTTTAAGCTTCAAGACTATTCAGTGCAATTCAAGCTGGCCAAACAAGAATTCCTCTACAAAGGAAGTAGGAAGACTTCAAAGTAGCTCTTTGATTGCGGGTGCTACTCCAGCTCGCCAAACAAGGATTCATCTAGGTATAACTCAGCCAGGCATTGAAGCTACAAGGCTATTCAGCGCAATTCATCCAGACCAACAAAGGATTAACCTTGGTAGAAGGGGGCCAGGCTTTGAAGCAACGATACTACTCTGTACGATTGAAGCTGACCAACCAAAAATTCCCCTAGGTAGCAAGCAGCCAGGCTTTGAAAGCAGCCAGGCTATTCATTGTAATTCTAGCAGCCCAAAAAACCATTCCCTTAGAATGCAAGTACCCAGCCTTCCAAGCAGCAAGCCTATTCTGGGTTTTATATGACAGTGTAGAAGGGGCCTAAGACAAGTACAAACAGATAAATGTTGAAGTGATTTGATTTCCTTTTGCCAAGTAATAGCAGCCAGACTCAATTGAAAGCCACACAACTATTAGCATTCACTTCCCGTGTACATGCATAGCATGAGCCCTCAGTATCCACTAAGGTTTGGTTCCAGAATGCTCTGTAGATGTCAAAATTTGTGGATGCTCAACTCTCATTGTATAGTACTGTGTAGTAAAATGGAGTTTATTATATAAATTGGGGAAAATACAAATAATTTTATTTTATTTTATATTTGCAAACTGTTGATGGCTGAATCAATAGATGCAGAATTCATGAATATGAGGGCCAACTATATTGATTATTATTTGATTTCTATCTCACCTTTCCCCCTCTACGGGATCTAAGATGGCCTGTAGCATTCAAAAACAGGGAAGGATAAAACATTTATTTTTTTAATAGGAAGATTTTTGTTAAAAAAAAATAGTTCAGTTAAAAGTAGATTGAAACAATGGAAAAAGACAGTTCATAATAGCCACTAAACAATTTCTCTTGTAGTCATAAAGAATTCTTATTTTGCTCAAGAACAAATAAATAAACAAGAATGGTTGAACTGATTACAATTAAAATACAGTGCAGGCAATATAAGAGAGCAAATTATTCACAAAAATGTGAACCTGGCAAAATAATTCAACAAATGAAAAATTCAAGCACTTTAACTTAACAATGTAACGGTCAGTTATCTTATAGTAGCAGACATCTGACTTAAAACTGAATTCTTGTAAGCTCCACTTATTCAGAACTCAAATGCTGGATTTTATTCATGTTGCAAAGAATTATCCTTTGGCAAGAGGGAATTAACGATCTTTTTGAGTAAAGAGTTAATATCATTAAGGAAACTCTCAGTAGTTTTGCCAAGAAAATGAATGCTTACCAAGTTTGTAGCTACATCTATTCCATTATTACTGGGGGAAATCTGTTCTTTCATACTCTCCTGCCCCAAATGCCATCTTTGGCTACAAAATGTAAACTCCATGAAAATTCAACAGAGAACTACTGTTATACCCCAAAGATCTTGTTAAAAGAGATAATAAATGAACAGAAAAAAATTAATGGTAACGGGTAGGATAGAATTATAATATTTTGTGGGTGTCTATTAGTGCTTTAATCTGTGTTCTGCATTATATGTAATGAATCAAAACTAAAAAGAAGAAGAAAACAATGCCAAACATAAGGGGACATGCCTCTTATTGAAGTCAATGGGAGATTATGGGACCTGGCAAGTCTACACTGGATTCTGCTGCTTATGTGGGGATATCCATCCCAGAAACGGATTTTTTTATGTTGATAGAAGTTGTTGTATATGACAGTACAAACAGTTATGGTTCTGAGGAAAGAAATAACCACTGTGAAAATCTTCTCGCATATTGTGAAACTGCTGAGCTCAAAGCTAGTGAACAGCTGGCTTCTTTATCACTTTATCCTGAATAACAGAAGCCAATTCAACATTTAGTACAGTTGCCCCTACTTTATTTTAGGCTCATTTCAGTTTCAAATTGACAAGTTTAAAAATATCTAAGTTTAGTGTTCAAGAGAATGATAATAATTATATACCTTATAATCAGGTTATGAATGTTCAAATCATATTGTTTTCAAATGAAAAGAGTTAAAAGTGTCTTCAGCATAGATCAGTGGCCCTGCTGTTATCATGGAGGCATATAAATGCTTTAGGTGGTTGGATCGCACTCATGCTTTAATTCTTTACCGTTGTACTAAAATTAATTGGTTCTCATAGCTCTTCTATTCAGAGCCTTGTAGATTTTTAAAAACACTACATAGGGTACCATGTGATCAAACTCAATGTATTGGTAGACATTTTGGTTTCTACCAAGTGACAGAAGCAGGTTGATCCCTGCAGGCAACTTGGCAGAGCCTATCTTGGGTAACCTTTAGGAAATGTCTTCTGCTTTCAACATATGCATGTGATTTATGTTAATTCACTCCATGCTTCAGTGCAAACAAGCTTCTCCTTGACATCACCTTCTGCCTCTAGACCTTGATTCCCTGGTACAAATTGTTACATTGCTTTAATCTGTCAAAACAGAGCAACCTTCCCAATAAAAAAATTGGTTTAAATAGCAAAATTGTGCCCCCTGAGAATTAACACCAAATGTTCAGGAGATATCTCAAAGGTAAATTACTATGCAAATGAACCAATTAATGACCATATACTTGGATATGGGAGTCCCTGTAGATTCTCAGGGGAAAAAAAGGTGATGATGGTTGAAATGAGACAAAAATGAAGCCAGACATTTTATATGCCAATGTTATTTCAACACTTCTGTCAACTATCAGCAATTATGTATTGTGAAATTGTAACAGACATTCTTGATGTAACAAGTCAATCCTAAGAAGGCAATAAGACAAATGGATGCTGGAAAAACTGTACTTCTAAAACCAAAACAGAAAGCAATACCGACATAGCTAGCTTTAGACACAGCAGGACATGTTGTCAGAAGGGGAATCTTATTCAACTGAAACTCCAGTGTGTATTAAATCTTACCAATTCGAAATGTACAGGAGGCCTACAGTTAAATATTAAACATATTTACCAAGGCATAGCCCTGTTGAAATTCCCAAGTTTTCATTTCAATTTGAATTCAAATTCAGAGCATATACAAACCAGAGCTACTAGATTTTGTCATCTACAGGGCAGATCCATCAAAATTAATGACAGCAATGGTGAATATAACTTGCATTGATTTCAATATACCTACCATATTCTAAAAAACAACTTAATGTAGACCTAACTTCTTGGGTGCCTGTAACAAAGTAAAATACTATCAGTTCAGATGAAAAGTATTTTCACTCATTCACATACAAATGTTAGATCAACTGGAAAAAGATTTGGCATCACAATGCACCATTATGGAATGTATTTTGAATTTTGTTTTAGTAGAGTAAAAAGTGCACGTGTGTTTTCAAGTTACTTGTTGGCTTTTGCTAACCCCATGCTTTTCATAGGGTTTTCTCAACCAAAGAATTATGATAAAATATATTTAATTATTTAAAAAGTGTGTGTGTGTGTGTGTGTGTGTATGTGTGTGTGTCAGGCCAAAATAACTTTAGCTGAAAGGAGAAGAAAGTGTTGTGTCTGGTTCCTTTCCGTTCTATAGGAAAATGTTAAAATGTTGTACTTGTGCATACCTGTAGTTTATGGACAGAGGCATCTAATAAAGCATGAAAACATCTTACAATTTTAGTCCTTGCAGTATAGATATCTACACATACATGTCCTTTCTTCACAATAACCAAATCCCCCTTCCATTATAATGGCACACATTTTGTGAATAATGTTGCCAGAAAGCTTATATGCAGAAGCTGATGTCCTTTGGATTCATTAATTATATGATACTGTGATAATGGGAAATCTATGTTTTTATCACTATGTTCTAAAGTCTAAAAAAGGGGAGCATATTCTTCATTCACATGCAAAACATCAGGCTCTCATTAGTATTAACTAGAGCTTTTCATGTTTGTGTCAGTAGAGATTACTATGAAAATATTATGGAACTGGAGATTTGCATGCAAAAACATAGTAAATAACCTACCTCTAGTCATTATCAACTGAAGCTTAGTTAAGTATGAATGCACTTTATGTGTTATGAATATACATTTCTACCACCCTCTACTATGAAAGTTAATTATTCATGTTATAATATATGAACTCTCCTAGTTTCTTTCAACAGTTTGCTTCAAACAATCAAAGTGGCTTTCAACTAAAGTATTTCTTTTCTTTCTTTTTTCTCTCCACATCCCATAAATAGGAGCATTGTCTGGCTACAAGTTAACCACTTTTCACAGCCATACACAGATATTTTTATGGAATCATCTTTATGTTGAATGTATGTAGAGAACCGAACCTTAATTTTCACCTATTCCCTTCTTTCATTTCTTCCTCTTTCTTTCTTTCTTTCTTTCTTTCTTTCTTTCTTTCTTTCTTTCTTTCTTTCTTTCTTTCTTAAGTCATCACCTTAAATTCCTTTCAGCATCTCATAGGGAGCCTTAAACTGATACACCATTGCTATTCCACCTCTTCTAAATCTTCCAAAATTAACATTGCTCTTTCTTCATGTAGTTGGAGAGGCTACACATTGACCTCAACATTTCTGGAAGAAAGAATGACAAATTATTTTTTTTTGGTAGTAAACTCCATCTATTGTCCATTCTCATGGAAAGGAATAAAAAGCTACAGAGGAAAAAATACTATTATTTTTGGCGACAGTGGCATGGCTTGAGATTGCTAAACAATATCAGCATTAAACGGAGGTCTCTCTCAAAATGGCTTGATAAAATATGGAATATTGCACTCATGGAGAAATTGACTCGCCACATTCCAGCCTCTAAAGTATTAGTAACAATAAATAGGTTTTCTAATGCATTGTATGTGCTTATTATACACACCACACATTTTTCCCACAATGGATTCTCATATGTCCATCATCTATGCTGGAATAATTTTTTCTTAACAGTTGTAAAAAATATTTATTGATGCAAATGAAATAAATAAATAATTTTAAAATACTGCTTTCAAAGAAATATTACAGTAGTCCTTCAATTAAAAACAGTTTAATTTGGATGGGGCTGCATCCTTGATTTGCATATTGATCACTTTATATGGCACTTGTGTAATTTATGTCATAATATATTTGTATAGAGCTATTTTGTGATCAGCATTCTAATCTAAAATTGCCTCAGTACCTTAATAAAGCATGATCAACTATGCCATCAATTAAGCTGCAAATACGTACTACTATGCAGTCATTAAACATTTGTCAAGATGCACTTCTCCTGCTTCTCCTTTAGGCCCATTTGTATTAGTTGCATCAGTTTTGCAGATCTCTATAGGATGGCACCTCTGTAAAGTTGTCTATATTATTGAGTTAGCACAGTTTGATTTAAGCCCAAACAAATATAAACTTAAATACTTTGGATTAATGGGGAGGGGTCAGATAGAGAATATATTTGTGACAAGGCCTTTATAAGCAGCCTTTTTTCCAAGAAAAAAGAAAAAGAAAATGCAGAGAACTATGGACTATGGCTCCATCAATTCACATATTATTGCTGACATGTTCCAATTCTAACGATATACTTGGGTGCTCTGGACTGTATTTGGTTTTCAAGGCCAATATTGGAGGCAGTCAGTTGAATTTTGAGAAACAGCAGGGCTGCCAAAGTAAATTGCAGCAATGTTTTTTCTAACCTTGTAAAGTCTTTTCATAGTATTTATATGAATCTGTTCAAATATACAGCTTGCAAACTAGAAATTATGCATCAATGGCATCCAAGTCTGTACAGGAGAGGAGGAAGAATGCAATCAAGAAACATTTTTTTATTTGGTTTTTTGGGTAAAACATACCCACATTTCATAAAATGTTGGGAAATTATGGGTGTCATTACTTTTACCCATTTGGAACAAAAGAGGTAAATATAGGAGTTAAATAAGTGAGGGCTACTTTATTAAGATTTTAGAAGACATACAGTGAGGTAAAAGTGGCAGTGAAACTCTTCAGTCTTGTTAAGGCAAGTCCCCCTCCATGCCCTAGAAACCAATCACAAACCTCACTGAATATATCCCATAAAAATGTCAATGCACTGTTTAGAAAGATACAAAAATGTCATTGCTTAGTCCCAGTAAAGGGTTTGACAAATCCAAAACAAACTACAGAAGGTGTTTTAGCCCAAACAAGGTTCATGAACAAGGATAGGTTGGACAAATTCCAGAAATCTGGTGGGCATGCTAACTCCTCTTCAGGCCTCTTGCATGAGAAGAAGGCTATTCAGCCAACTTGACAAAAATACCGCCAGGCATGATATGATGGTCTCACTAAGCTTTCACTGATGTAAGATTGTGATCACAATCAGACTCCTGTTCCAGTTCCCAGCAATCTCCTTGATGTCAAGTAGGAAGATAAAGTAACAAAGTTGAGGAACAATACTGCTTTGATTTGACAAAGTCAACACCATGATCAAGTGAATATCAACACAACCTGCTGCTATGCTCCATCACAGAATGTGAATGATGCCTGATTTCCACAGGGTGAAATATCTATCAGCTTTCTACACGCCATAGGACTTAATCTTTCTCTATTCTTCTCTTTTGGCCCTTTTTTGCAGCTTGTTGTTTCTCTGGATCACAAATATTCCATTTTCACTTTCTTCTAAAGTTGGTGAACTTCCTAGAAGAATATATATTTAGTCCTACCACCTAGCTGTCTCAGAGGGAGTGTCATCCGAGATTTTGTTGTGCAACTTCCTAAAATACACTAACAATGTTATATCTTCCAGCGCTCCGAAGACAAAGCTTGGGTGTTGTGCATAACCTATTAAGACACAGGCTCAGTGTGACGACAGATTTGAACACAGTTTAACTTGGTGAAAAAAATTGTTTGAAAAGTGAAATTTAAGAAACACATAGACAAATCATTTCTTTCCCTCTCCTGTCATTCCTGACCCCTCTCTCTCCAAGTTATGTCTCTATCACCTATAAAATTACAATTTACTTTAAAGCTACCAGAATTTCATTGTAACCAGCCTGATCCTTCAGATGTCCAAAAGTTATGCAAAGATGTAAATATAATTTCCAAGAGAGAGAGAGAGAGAGAGAGAGAGTGAGTTGTCTCTCCTTTAGTGAGCTGGCTAATATCTGAGATTCACAAAAGGAGGAAAGAGACATTGTTGGTTTTCATCAGGCAGGAAGGCATACTGGAGATCTTAAAGACAGGCTAAGAAAAAGCCAGAATTTCACACAGAACATGTGATAAGTACTATAGATCTAGAGTAGTGGTTCCCAAACTTATTTGGCCTACCGCCCCCTTTCAGAAAAAATATTACTCAACGCCCCCTGGAAATTAATTTTTTAAAAAATTTAATAGCAATTAAACAGAAAGATATATGTATTAATGTTTCTACCTTTTTCGTAAAATATAGTAAAGAAAGGTATAAATTAGAAACATTGAAGTTTCAAATTATGAAACTATTTTTTAGTTCAGAATAGAAAAGTAATACAAAAAAAGTTAAAACATTTGAAATAATCTTAATGAAAAGGATGAACCTGGTATGCTGCTACCAATTTAGTAATCCTTGGCTCTATTTTTCTAAATCTTCTCTTATTTCTTTTATGCTTTCACCACCCCCTTACAGTTATTCATCGCCCCCAAATGCACCTGTGGCCATCACCGCCCCCTGGATCGCTGCAGCACCCACCAGGGGGCAGTACCACCCACTTTGGGAATCACTGATCTAGAGGTTTGAGAATTCAGTGCCACCTATTAATTGTTTTGGGGAACAAAATAGAAAGCTAAGTATATTTACCGAAACAGAGTGACAAAAAGTAAAACTAGCGTAGTCTTGGGCCATGCTTCTATACATTCATATTAATCTTACAAAAGTCACACCATCAAATTGTGGTCTGCATATGTGTGATAGCAAGAACCAGAATGTGCCTTCACCATTAGTGCGTTGTGATAGTATTAGCAACATAAGGTAATGTTCATACCATTATGCTCCATCAGTCGAGAACCCCCTAGCAAAAACTCACATTTTACACAATTGTAGTGTTGAAGCTTATTAACAATGAACTACATAATCTGCTGCTTTGTGTTATCATTTAAACATGGATCCAACTGGTCATCTGGTCAGCTTTGAAACACAAAATTAAGAAAGCAATTCTTCATTATGTTTCTTCTTGAAAGAAGTAATGAATAATTTTAGCAGTTTTCTTCCTACTATGCTAAAGCCTTCATACATCAGAGTTTTCAAAACCTATTTCTAATTTGGCACTTATTCTGCACAAATTCCACACAGGTTTATTTTGTATATAAAAAAGGATTTTCTGCAAAAGAAAAGGCATTAGCAATAATACATTTTTCTACACAGAAAATGTGTTTCCTCTCAATGCTTCATTGAGGGATTTATTCTATGTAAAATTCTCAAATGGTTGTTTTGCATAGGAAACATCACGTTCTGTGCAGGGCACAACTTTTCTGCACAGGAAATTACATAGTTTGTCCAAAATAAATTTATGCAGAATAAATTCTGAACTGTGAATCTTCAGTCCAGGGTTTTTCTTCTCAGGGTTTCTCATAGATATATATATATATATATATATATATATATATATATATATATATATATATATGCAATTTCCCCTCATCTCATCTCTACACAAAATCAGGGGAAGATGCATTTTGTCCATTCCTTCATGCAGGACGAATTGTATCTATGTCTTTCTTTTGATGTAATTTCTTTGATTTATTATTGAGTTGACTAATTTGATATGTGGTATTTTTTTATTTTGGAGATCTGACCAAGGAATTCCTTTCGCTCAAACCATTATTTTGTAAAGATAATGGGCATTCACAGTAGAAATTTAGTCATTTTCAGGGAGATCTTCATTTTCCAAAGTTCAGCAGATTATCATTTTTTTCAGGTTAAACATAAATATTATTATTAATAAATTAAATACAATGTCCTCAAAGCTGTTACAGTAATTTATGACTGGTATGGCCTTTCCCCTGTTCTATGACAATTTTCCATTTTAGCCATTGTTATAACATGAGATGATGAATCACTTCTCCAAACAATAAAAAAGCAGTTTACTAAATTTCTGTTCTTTAATTAATCTGCTTGACAAAAATCCTTGTCTTCAAAGTAATAAATAATTCATAACAACAGCAAAGAAATTGTTTGCTTTTGTTTTTGAAGTTTAGTTGGACATTTATTAAATTTCAACACATTGTGTTTATTTTAATGTACAGCCCTCCTCAGCTCCTTTCTCTGACTGGTTTCTAAAGGCAAAGAACTTGTTATATAAATTCTGATTCTTATAAATATTTTCCCAAATCTTTTATTCCCTCTAGAGCAAACAAGTCAAGATATGACTTCCAGCCTGATTTCAGATGTTTATTGAAGGCAAGTTCTAATGAGTTCAACTGGGTTTATGTCTTGGCAAAACTATTTAGTATTGCAATGAAGTCCTCCATTATGGATCATTAAATAAGATGAACAAGAAAAACTACAGGAAACTTTCATCCTAACTATTAAAATATGCTAGACAAATGATGAGACTGTGTATATTCAAACTTTGGGCTTTGAAAAGTGATCTTCAGAGGGCACAATTTCTAACAGAGGTAGAAATATCACTTTTTGCACAGAAATGAGCATAAACTGGTTGCCACACTCCACAGTGCAAGTAAGGCAAGAGTGAGAGTCACACAGGCTGCAGATTTTTGAAGCTCTTGGATGGCCTCAAATTCCCTCTCATGTTTGTCAAGAAAAACAACATGTTTATTCTTTTAGTAGTCTAGTAGATATTTCTTCTTTACATTTGGGTGCATCTTCTAGTTGTGAACATAGGCACAAAACCTTAATGGCCAGCTTTTCCTTGCACCAGGGGGTGCTGGCCACATGGACAACGGGCTACTTTGAGTCAAAGAAAGTCAAGCTGTCCAAACCAGACCCTAAATTTCAGGTAGGTCCAGAGTCTTGGCTGAACTCCAGAGCATTTCCTAACTTCTGGTAATGTGGGGTAAAATGAGTTTAACCAGTTTCACCTCCGTGTTACAGATCAGAAGTCCCTAGATGCCATGTGAACATCCAGGAATGACTCCTGACAAAGACTGGGGGTTTTGAACAGTGTAGACAAGCCCTAAGATAGTAGCTGAAAGGCTGGGAAAGACCCGCAATAGAAATTTTCAGATGCAGGAATGGGAACATGAATAAGTTGTCTTGCTTTATTTCTTCTTTGAAAACCTCTGCTTGCAGATAATTTTTTTCCCTAATACCTAGGCTGAACACAGGGAATCCCATCCTAGGTATAGCATACCAATATGTAAACCACCAAATGTATATCAAATATAATAGGATTTAAAAATATGTTCTTTTAATTGAGTAAAAGGTTTGGATTCAATATTTTTATCAATAACCCAGTATGGGAATGCCACTGTCTCTGTCCAAGTAACAATAGTAGACTAGAGAAAGAAAAGGCCTAGATTCTTCTTTCTATCACTCAGTGTTTTTGCTTCCTTTGACAGTACATATGCTTAAAAAGAAATAAAATTGAAAGGCCAAGGGGCACATCCTTGAGCTAATGATAGCATATGGACTCGGGCAGGGAATCTGTGCCTTTGGAAAAGGAAAATCTATACTGGGGCTCAAAAAACAGCCAGAGAATTTTTGAAGCCCTAAAGCTTCCTTCTCAACCTGAATTCAAAGCTCAACAGTAAAAAAGACAGCAGTCAAGATATTAAACATAAATGATTGATCATCCCTAGCAGATGTATCCCATACTAGCTTTCTCCTTAAGATCTAACTCTTTGTCCCAGGTAAGTAGGCCCGTTAAATTAATGGAATTTGACTAAATGTTGACTTGCCAAGTTTCTTTTGATTTAATGGTCCAGCCCTAGTTGGGATTAAAGCAATTATACTTTTTTCCAGAATTACTGATAATGCTGTACTAAATATGTGTATTAGAGGGAACAACCCATTGAACTAAGTATACTTTCGACATTATCACTTTAAAGTGGGCAACCCTGCATTTTTGCCATCTGCTGAGGGTGTGCAATTTGGCAAAACCTTGTTTCATTTTTGGTGTCTGGTTTTTGGCTCCCCACCCCCTGCCCCCGTTCACTTTTTGGGGAGTTTCTCGAATTCAAGAGGTGTTTCTGTTTTCATGCCGAAAAGATTTGGTCCATTGCAGCCAATGGGAAAACTTTAGAGGTTCATTTCTCACTATTTTTAGGCTTATCAACATGAAACTTGCTTCACTTGTAGGTCACATTTACTTCTGCAAGCTTGCCAACTTTCAGAAAGTTTTACCAATCCATTAATTGTTTTGAAATTTTTAAAGTTTTTACCATAACATTAAAAAAAAAAAACCAAAAGAGGAGGTTCTGGGAAATGAAGTCCCAAGTGCATGCCAGAATTGGGGAGGAGAATGAACACAGTCAGCTAGGCCTCTGATTGTTTGAGAAAGAAAATGAGAAGCACAGAGACAGAAAAATCTCAACTCCTGTCATGCCTCGGAAGGGAGCACAAGGCTCCTTCAATGCTTGTGTAGCAGAAAGTACTGCTGGGAAAGTGTGTTCCCATGTGTCTCGGGAGAGAGCACAAGGCTACTTCAATGCTTGCATAGCACAAAGTACTGCTGGGAAAGCGAGTTCCCATTTGCCTCAAGCAGGCATGGGGCCTTCAGGAAGGGTTGAGGGAGGATGCCAGGGAAGAAAGTAAAGGAGGAGTAGCAGTTTTCCTGATTAGCAAGGCTGTTCTGCAACATCTGCCTCAGGTAGAGTCAGTGGCGCTCGCTAAGCCACATTGGTCCCTATTAGCCCCCATTAGTCAAAAAGATCTGGGTTCTGTGATCTGTGAATGGCATAAGCACGTTGCACTATTTTAAATTTTGTATATTGTATATTATAACTGTTTTAACTGTTTTAATGTTTATTTTATTGTACTGTGGTGTATCGGCATAAATAGCCAGTCTGTAAGCCACCCTGAGTCCTTTCGGGTGAGAAGGGCGGGGTAGAAATGATAGAAATAAATAAATATATAGAAAGAAGTGATAGAGTGATAGAAAGAAGAACATCTGTTCTGGCTAAAGTTTCAGCTGCCCCCTCCCCCAACCTGGCTCATTTTCATGGATTTGACAGCCAAATCCTCCAAACCATCTAGAGCCCAATTTCAAAAACGGAAATGTGTACAACCCTACGGCCCACAGAATTCTGGGAAATGTAGTTTAGGGAGGGGCCTTTTGAATGATCAGCTACAGAGGTCCTCACCTTCCCTAACTACATTTCCCAGAATTCCGCAGGCAGAAAAAATACAAGGCTGCCTGCTTTAAAGCCTTGGTGTGATAACGTGGATAGTGTCAGTATACATAGTGTCAACCCCACAAAAATTCCTGAGTTACTTTTAGGTTTGTAATTAAAATGTAGCACACCAATTTTGGTTCAGCATAATGCTTTATATAATATTGCATTTCCACTTCAGACAATAATTTTACCCCATATATTTGCGGACTCTCAAACAAGCGAAACTTTTTTTAAAAAGTGATGAAGTTTTCAGAAGAGTTTGGGGAATGTAGTCCACAAATGAACATTTCTAAGTTCTACAGCTCAAGAAATCAAAGTGAACCTTTCCTCCCTTACCTGCCGTCTCACTTGCCCTAGGCCCAATTCTCTCTGAACTCACTTAGGACTAAGTTATAACCCTATTGGGTAGTCATCACAGCTTTAGGATATTCAGATGCTTGTCTTTCTTTCAAGGAGCAGTGGCTATGTCATACTTTGTGTCAAAAGTTAAATGCAGAAAAATCTTTATGGAGTTTTTTTGCTTGGCACCAGTGTTTTGACTTTCAGACTCAAAATCCTCAAGGAACTTTTGTGATAGCCTTTGGCAATAGAAATCTTTGTTCTCGTCTTCCTGTGGAATGAGATAATTGGCCAAATGAACTCCATAGAATCTTAGAGGAAAAATCTTTAAGAGTATCACTGCAGTGTGTCTTTGAAATGTTTATTTTTTTTCCTAAGCATATTTTCCAAAACTTTTTTCTTTCTTTGTTGTTGGATCCCACAGTACATACATTTTGTTGTTTCCTTTTCAGTTCAAAGTCAGTCTTGTAGCCAGGAGGAGGATGACCCCATCATTACAGGTGAATGGTCTGATAAAGTTGCAAAGTCTATCTCACACTTCACAATCCAATTTCCTATTTCCCTCACCAACAGGATCTAATCAATCTTTCAGCAGGATCTAAAGCTCATGACATGATAGTTATATATTTACCTAGGATAGCATTTCCCCTCCTTTTCAATATTTTTTCTTATCTCTCTCAAACTTATTTAGCTGTTGATATCACCTTTGTAATGGATTATAGAAAGTCATTTTAATATCAGGGTGATTTACAGCAATTAAAATCCTTATTTTGATTTGCTCTCCATGCTCTCCACATAAATCTTTTTTTCTTTAAGATTTAGATTTTGTGTGCTATTTCCATGATATGAAGAGAGATGCTGTAACTACCTAAGAAGAGCCTCACTCTTAGCAGAAAATATTATTTTTTGCTTAAATTATGTATTAACAAGTTGCCTTATACTTTTTCAGCTGTACTTAGATCCTTGTCAAAAGAGAAAAATTCTTCCAGATGGACTAACCTTAGCTGTATCACACAATAGTGGCGTATAAACTGTGCAATTGCTGGAATGAAATCTTGGATGTCTGTGAATTGGAGAAGCTAGCATCTTTCTAGGAACCTATACTGTTAAGTATTTGGTATGCAGTTCCTCCTGCAATTCACTTTGGGATAAATATATACCATCACATGAGATCCAGAGTTAAAGGGCATATAAAAAGGGTCTAGAAGTCATTCAGTAACAATGAGACTAGTGAAAAGAATAAACAGAAATTTTGCACAACAGTGAGAGCTACATTGCTTTTAGCTAATCTCATTTTGTTTGAAAAAAGCTGGATACCTCTGTCAGTACCAAGGAGGCTTTAGCATTTTAGTATTATCAGCTGATGATGTTATGTAGTATTCCCCATGACATTATTTCCAATTATAGAAAGCCATGTACCAAAAAGAAAGAAAGAAAGAAAGAAAGAAAGAAAGAAAGAAAGAAAGAAAGCAGAAAGAAAACAAAAGTTGGATAGTTGCCAATGGCTACAGACTGGTCAGATTTTGGTTTCTGGAAGCCTCCATTCCATATTTCCCACCTATCTTATGGTTTCTTTTTTATAATGAAAAAATATTCATATAGTGTATACATATTTTTTCAATAGAGTTACGAGTTGGGTTGATACAGGGAACGCTGTGGATGTAGCCTACCTGGATTTCAGTAAGGCCTTCGACAAAGTCCCCCACGACCTTCTGGCAAACAAACTAGTAAAATGTGGGCTAGACAAAACTACGGTTAGATGGATCTGTAATTGGCTAAGCGAACAAACCCAAAGGGTGCTCACCAATGCGTCGTCTTCATCATGGAAGGAAGTGACAAGTGGAGTGCCGCAGGGCTCCGTCCTGGGCCCGGTTCTGTTCAACATCTTTATTAACGACTTAGACAAAGGGTTAGAAGGCACGATCATCAAGTTTGCAGACGACACCAAACTGAGAGGGATAGCTAATACTTCAGAAGACAGGAGCAGAATTCAAAATGATCTTGACAGACTAGAGAGATGGGCCGAAACTAACAAAATGAAGTTCAACAGGGACAAATGCAAGATACTTCACTTTGGCAGAAAAAATGGAATGCAAAGATACAGAATGGGGGATTCCTGGTTCAACAGCAGTACGTGTGAAAAAGATCTTGGAGTCCTCATGGACAACAAGTTAAATATGAGCCTACAATGTGATGCGGCTGCTAAAAAAGCCAACGGGATTCTGGCCTGCATCAATAGGGGTATAGCATCTAGATCCAGGGAAGTCATGCTACCCCTCTATTCTGCCTTGGTCAGACCACACCTGGAATACTGTGTCCAATTCTGGGCACCACAGTTGAAGGGAGATGTTGACAAGCTGGAAAGCATCCAGAGGAGGGCAACTAAAATGATCAAGGGTCTGGAGAACAAGCCCTATGAGGAGCGGCTTAAAGAACTGGACATGTTTAATCTGCAGAAGAGAAGGCTGAGAGGAGACATGATAGCCATGTACAAATATGTGAAGGGAAGTCATAGAGAGGAGAGAGCAAGCTTGTTTTCTGCTGCCCTGCAGACTAGGACACAGAACAATGGCTTCAAACTACAGGAAAGGAGATTCCACCTGAACATCAAAAAGAATTTCCTCACTGCGAGGGCTGTTCAGCAGTGGAACTCTCTCCCACAGACTGTGGTGGAGGCTCCTTCTTTGGAGGCTTTTAAGCAGAGGCTGGATGGCCATCTGTCGGGGGTGCTTTGAATGTGATTTCCTGCTTCTTGGCAGGGGGTTGGACTGGATGACCCATGAGATCTCTTCCAACTCTACCATTCTATAATTCTATGATTCTATATATATTAGGGCTGTGCAAAATTATTGTTAGCCTTCGTAAGTCGGATCAAATGCGATATCTGAACCCTGGGTGTGGCCCGCATCAAAAACATAAGAATCAAAAGTTACCCAATACTTTTTCATTTTAATTTTGTAAACCTCGGAAGCCTCCCAAAGTCAGTTTCATTTTCAGCACAAGCAATCAAAGCAAAGCCAAAAAGGCTATCATTCATCTTTAAATTAATAACTGCTCACCATTAGGAAAAGGAAGCAGCATGGAGAAATCAGAGTTCACTGGGAAAAAGACTGAGAAAGCCAATCTGGCCATAGTCTCCTTTGTTTATGACTTCCCTGGCACTTTAATGGGATAATGGTTTTGTATCGTCCTCTCCCCGACTGTATCTGATACTACTAGCACTTTTATGGCCCAGTTCTTTTTAGGAGCCAACCCAGGATTTTATCAAGCGTGTTTGTTTTATATGATTTTATTTGTTTTATGACTTGCTTTATTGTTGATTGATTTGTTTTATTGGTGTGTTTTATATTGTCTGTTTTGCCTGGGCTTGGCCCCATGTAAGCCACCTGAGTCCCCTTGGGGAGATGGGGCAGGGTATAAAAATAAAATTATTATTATTATTATTATTATTATTATTATTATTATTATTAGAAAGCTTGGGACGGCGGGGAGCCTTATACCAGAGCCCTGCTCTAAACTACATTTTCCAGAATTCTGCTCAGCATCAGAAAGCCCCAATCAGGATAGAGTGAGATTTGTCCCTCTGTAGCAGCAGCCAGCCAGAGTTCCAATAAATTGTTGAATGTGCAAAGAGGGGGGAATGGCTGATATTTCTAGTAAGTAAATCTCTGTGCTGGGCTGGGAAGAAATCCCTAATCAAAGTTCTGTTGGTTAATATGAGAGACATTCAATGAGATAGCTGTTGTGGCTTTTTTTTAAAGAGGTTTTTGTCAAAAAATCACTAAAATCAGTAGATGTATGAACATTTCCAAAAGTTGGGGGTGATCCCCTGTTACCTTGTGTTATTGCATAGAAAATTCAAGATAGCTCTTTTAGTTTTCGTTTAAATGTTATTTATAAAAACTTTGGAAATTCCCCAAAAATCCACGGATAGGTGAAATCTTCTTAAACTTGATGAGCTAACAGTGGTAAATATATTCTACCACTGCAGCAAGTTTCACCCAAATAGCTGTAAAAATGACGGAGAAAGGAGCCCCTTGAGTTTCCCCACTTGCACAATTATTATAACAAAAAGTACCAAAAATTTGTGACTGTCATTATAGTAACAAAATTTTCACTAATGATACTTTAGAAACACTTTAGAAATGAAACACTGGTGCCCCCTAATTTTGTAATGATTTTTGAAACCTTTTTCATCCATCACACAGCATATTCCCAGCCTCTGACATGACCTGGGAATTGGATGATAATTTTAACAATTTGAGAGAGAGAGATGGGTTGACTTTCAGCCAAAAGATGTCTTTATAAAACTGAAAGTTCCCGTTTAAGTCTCATTTTACTAAATGTGACATATGGTAGGTGAATGGTGAAAATACCCTATAATAACAGACTGGGGGCAAGGAGGATATTTTAAGTAAAACAAAAACAATAACATGCAAAGACTGGGGAACCTTGAGACCATGACCTGTGCTTTGCTCACCCCTGAATGAAATGGGTTACTATTTTTGGCAGCAACTGTATGCTGCTAATAACCTGTTTTGAACCTAAATGTATCAGATAAACTGGATAATTCCAAACAATCATGTCTATATTTCTCCCTTCCTGCACTTGTTTGTTGCAGGCATGAAGAGATAAAAGTCTCCAGGGAATACTTGCTATTTGTCTTTACTCACTGAATTTTGGGGTAAGTGGATATTTGATTGCAAATCCAACATGGTACTTGAATTATTACAAGATCAAGAACCGTATGAAGAGAGGAAGTATATAGCTACACAGTGCTCAGTGCTCAAGGGAATTTATAACCATCTTTTACTGTTGTGAGATTTTAAAAATATTATATTTATCAGAATAACTAATCAGAAAAAGGTCGAGCTCTCCACCAGAATGTTTATTTGAAGTTTTCATAGCAAATGTGTTATGCTAATGAGTAAGAAGTAGGCTTATTTATAAATTTCAGCTTTGCACAGCCCCAGGAACCATTGCTAACATCTTTATTATATAATAACCACTGCTGCTTCCCATTTCCAGTATTTGTTGAAGTGATTCAAATCAAAGGAATTCTAAAAAGTCTAGTGATTGCTTCTAATCGGTAATTACAAACTAGATAGAGCAGGCTTTTGCTTGAGCCAAGGAATCAGAAAAAAGTATCAGCAGTTGTAGTTATCGTAGCAGCAGTGATAGTTATTGTTGTTATTTATATCCCTCTTTTCCAAAATGGTATTTATGATGTCATTGATCTTGACTGTTGTTCACACTTAGCAAATTGGATACTGAATGTTGTAATGATGGGAAAATTCATTCCCAACAGTCATATTACTCTCCTTTTTAATTGCTTTGCCCCCTCTCATATATAGTAGGGGATTATCAGAGGTCTCTTACCTGAACTCCACATATCCACAAAGACCCATTTGACCATATTATATATTTCTGTGCACGGATACTAGTGGAGTACAATGCATTTTAATCACAATAACTTCTAGAGATTGCAATGACTTCTCAGTTATTTTCTGAAAATTCAAATATTTGTGATCTGTACTTGATCTTTGCTTACATTTGATATTTAGAAAATTATGGCAGATGTATTTTGTCATTGATATTCCATTATGTGCAAGAGTTCAGTGATACTGGATGTTTGACAAACAGAAATTTGAGTGTTTAACATTTGACATTTTATGACATTTCATCTGTAAGGCCTGCCATTTTAAAAAGAACTGTAAAAATGAAATGAATAATTTTCATAATTCATTTTTCTTTTAGTTCTTCAATTTGGTGTCCTAAACTTGAAAGGCGATGTATAAAATCTTAGCAAATCCAAATATTGCTTTGAACTGTATTACACGAGTCTACACTGCCATATAATCCAGTTCAAAGCAGATACTTTGGGATCAAATGCTGGGTTATATGGCAGTGTAGAAGGGGCCAAAGTCACTGAAAAACCACAATTGTCTTCCCACCCAAATGATGATGTCAGACACAAGTAATGGGAATTAAGGCCATAACTTTATTCAGTACAGTCATCTGTATGAGTGTTGTGGGTACAAATTGTTTATTGCAGCCTGGTTAAGCTGATTATCTCTAACTGACTAAGCTTCAAGGATCTTTACAGGTGGCAGTAGTGGATCCCCTCAAGTGACAATGATACGGAAAAAGGTAAATTCTTTCACCTTGTGGTGCCATTGGAAGCCTCCCAGCAGAACAAATTGAAATTGTGTTCATATTGTGCCATTGTGATATGCAAATAAATAGCAAATTAGTTAGGAGAATAATTACAGAGCATATATACTGTGAAGTAGGTGAAAAAAAACCTCCTACCCAACAGGTAATCAGAACACTACAAATACCTGCCTAACTCTGAAGAGCAATTGGAAAATCCCATTCTCTGTATAGCAGAAAGAAGCAGCACCTGGGTCAATGGAAAAATGCAATGCTATGGCTAAGGACTTGGACCATTTCACTCAATTCCCAGAGACCACATTTAGAAGACTAAAGCTCTATCAAAAAGATAAGGTTCGCCTAATTGAGGTGGAAGACCAGTAGGGCCATAGCCAGAAAAATTTTTTGGAAGGGGTTTTGAACATTTCGGGGGGGGGGGTTGAACTCCTGACCCACCCACCCCCCGGGTTCAGACCTGTCAATATCTGCTTGAGATAGTGCCTGGGGGGACTCTTAATTTGTTATGTCTGATAGACTTAGCATGGGAATTTGGTTAACCAGTTAAAATTCATGAGTAAACCAGGTTTTTTTTTTTTTCGGAGGGGGGGAGTTGAACCCCTAACCCCCCCCCCCCTCGCTACAGGCCTGAAGACCAGATATTCCATCAAAAGGGTGTGAAGACTATTTTGGCTAGCTGGGTGGAGAATAGGTATATATATATATTTGATATTCAACAGACTTGGTGCCTCCCATGTGTAAACCTATTGTGAAGTTATGTGGTGTATTTTTGACTATGTAAGAAGACTTGAAAATGCAAATTAAATTTTGTTGTAATTGGATGTGCATTAGAAGAATAGACATTTAAATATTAAATATATCATTCTGCCTCACCCCCTTCAAATAAGTATTTTATTACCACCGTCATAGGTCTTACACAATTGCTGCATTTATCATAGTTTGCTGCATCTACTGTGGTTTGCATAGTATCAACCACAAAACTTGGTGTACATTTATTGTGGTTTGCACAATAATCACCATCCACCTTTTTCTCTTGTTTGGCATTACGAGATTGACAGCAAAACATATTACTTATTTAGGAGTGTATTTAGCACAAATTGTTTGGGATTGCTCTTATGTATCATTTGTGTATTTCTGTCTATTTAGCAACCCATTAATGGCTATTGGTAAATGAGGACAAATATAAATGGATGACTATAATGGCAAGGATGAATATGAAAAAAGACACAAGAGAAAAGGGTTCAACTTCTGAGTGGTGAGTTGGCATCAAATGATTTGGAATATGAGATCTAACAAGAAAAGTTAAAGAACTGGGCATCTTACACCTGTACAGATGGCTGTAAAAATAATCAGTTTTCTGAGATCAAAAGGCCCAAAAAAGTGAGGTTGTCTATGGTCACAGGATGTAAAGTAAAAGGGAAAAAAGCAATGAAGAAAATGTATTTCTGTCCACCTAGTTGTGTGCCATATTTCTTTTTAACAGCAGCATTTTGTTTCTCAGCCAAAACTTTGGAAGATAAGTATGGGAAATAGAGGGAGAACTGTCATCAGTTGATGATGATGATTGTGATATTTATTTCTATCCCACCTTTTCCCCATTTCAGAGCTACAACTCAGCAATGCCTGTCAAAACAGAAAAGGTTTTATGTGTATACAAAAAGGGGGTACCTGTATAACTTCACTAGACAGCAATTTCCAGAGCCTGGGTGTAGCCTCTGAGGGGGATAGCTCTTATGTTTCCATCAGACATAACTGTGAGGGTGGTGGGACATAGTGAAGAGCCTGCCCAGCAAATTTAAAAGCACAGGCTGGTTTGTAACAGAGAACACAACTCATCAAATAACCTGGATTCAAGCTTTTATACAATTATATAAGTCAAAACAAACACTTTGAATTGTGCCTGGAAATGGACAGGGAGTAAAGTTGCTGCAACCACATAATTTTGTGTTCTCTGTAAGTAGCCCTGTTTAGTTCCAAGTTCAAAAGGAAATATGATAAATAAATAAATAAAGGCATCTCCTCCATCACCCGAGACCATCGCCAGAAAGAAAATAATAACATTATCCTCATACTAAAAAAATGTTTCAGGGTAGTCACTAGCATGGGCTAACCTAAATATTTTTAACTAATGAATACTCTTGCTAGTGTGGCCCTACAATTTGCCTCTAAAATTCCTATTTCACCTGAGTAAGAAACTGGATAATACAATCCTGCTTTACAGGAGGATGGATGAGTGGCGTGAAGCCCAGAAACAACAGAGATATTATCCCTGGGCTTTATAAAGTACTCCCCTCATATCTGTGGGGATATACCTCTGACTTTTATGTATAGATTTGAATCCCTGGATAATAGGAACCCAATTGAAGCAAAGGACTTCTATCCTAAAAATGTCATAAAATCACACTTGAGGATCTAGAACATTCATGTTTTTTTGGAACTGGATAAATGAAATTGCAGGTATCAGTCACACAAATATGGGAGTCATTCTGCATAGAAATCTTTCAAACCAAATGAGACCTGATGCCTCATGATATGTAGTCTTCCTTGAGAGTCTTCCTTTTACAAGTGGGGGTCCAAAACAGCTCCCACTATAACATTAGTAATCAAGCGGGCATCGATAGAGCAAGCTTCACTTTTGTGCTTCTCTATCTATCTGTAATCTCCACTTAGAACTATTTCTCTTACTTGTATAAAGTACCTGCCTTGGCCCTTCCTGTCAGCCATGAAAAATTCAAGTGCCGTACTCAAGGTTCATACTGTATCAGAATACATGGCAACCTATTAGCATGAAACTCCTGTTGCATTAATGTGCTTTGAAAACTAAAACAGGTACATTGTTTCTCTTTTTTTAAGTAAGAACTGGGAAGGAAAGTGCTAAAAGCCCTGAAGCAGTCCTGAGGCAATAGAGAATGCAAGCTGAAGGTTGAGTGCGGAGATGATCTCTCTCTCTCTCTCTCTCTCTCCCTCCCTCCCTCCCTCCCTCTTTCCCCCCTTTTTATTTGGGCAATGTGTTTTCTTGATGCTAAGTAATGCATTCATTCATTTGACTTAAGTATCATAATACCTATTGACATGGCATATAGCTAGACTTTATGTTATTGAATTTTCCTTATAAATATTTGAATAAATACCATAACTGTTTTAGTCATCTACTTGCAAATTGCTTTGGTCTGAAGCAAAATTGACAACCCACTTCACCATTATTCATAGTATGTAAATGATGCGATAATAATTTCTATAGGAGATCTCGCCACACAGATACACATACGCACAGAGACTTGATTGCTACTAGGAAAGAAGAACCAGCCAAATATTAAACTGAATGTAAGAGTAAACTATTCAATCAGGTTGCTATATGAAATAAACAAGAAACCTAACCTGAAGGCTAATTTCTTTTTATTTGCAGCATGATAGCCTGCCAAAATGGGGTTGCTGTTTTCTGAGCATGGCACGTAGAATGGGTTTTTGGTGCAATACGATCACCGGGGAAATCATTACTAACAGGCGATTCCAGCTGGCCCAAGGACAGAGGCTAATGTTCAGTCTGCTGGGGAGTTTAGAGCTTAACAACATTTGTCAGACTGCAGAGTTTCATCAGTGTAACTCAACTTGACCTGAGAATCAGCCTGATATTGCCATTTGAGGGACACTGCAAATGAAAGAATTAAGAATTCCAGAATTGCTTTTTTCATAGGGATACTGAAGCATATGTGGGTTTTATGCTGCTGGTTCTACAATGTAGGACCTTATAGGGAGCAGATGCAGGGTACTGAAAAGAAGTGATGCTCCTGGCCCAATATGGGATGCCAGCTGTTACTCTATTTCGGTATTGTCTCTGTGAACCAGGAGTCTCTCTCTCTCTCTTGCATATATACACCTATTAATTAAAACATTCAAGGCAATACACAGCTACTTTATTTATGAGATATATGTTTGATGTGCCTACAAATTCTGTTTAAAAAATATCCCTGCCAAGAAAAAAGCAATGCACTTGAGAGTAAAATATGACACATAACCTGATCAATGACCCATGTTGTGCCAAAGTACTTTCATTTGAGCCAAGAGAGAGCCTTGCAAATATACCTGATGCAACCATCTTGCAGAATCAAATATTTAGTTGTCTTCCCCTGGACACTTTCTTCTGGTGTCCAGAGGAAGGCAACTAAAATTATCAAAAGTCTGAAAACCATACCCTATGAGGAGCATATTAAAGAACTGGGAAGCCTGCAGAAGAGAAAGTTGAGAGAAGACATGATAGCCATGTAAAAATATGTGAAAGGATGCCACAAGGAAGAGGGAGCAGGCTTGTTTTCTGCTGCTCAGGAAACTAGGACTTGGAGAAATGGGCTCAAATTATGGGAAAGGAGATTTCACCTGAACATTAGAAAGAACTTCTTGACTGTAAGAGCTATTTAGCAGTGGAATTCTCTACCTCGGAGTGTAGTGGAGGGTACTTCTTTGAAAGCTTTTAAGCAGAGACTGGATGGCCATTTGACAGGGCTGCTTTGATTGTGATTTTCTTGCATGTCAGGGGGTTGGACTAGATAACCCATGTGGTCTCTTCCAATTTTATTATTCTATGATTCTATGAATGTAATATTGAGATGTTAAAAGTGTGCTGAATGTGGAAAGCTTGGACATGAAGGAAAAGGCAGCATTATAATATTTACCCTTGCTTGTCCATCTTCTCATATTAGTTTGAAGGATTCTTCTTAACGTGCATTTTGAAATGGTTCAGGCAAGGACCTTCCCTCTCCCTTTTCTTAGTATCTTTCTTTGAATTGTTTAATTGCCTCTTAGTCATCTTGAACCATCAGTATTGTATTATGATTTCCCCAACCAATATCTCAAAATGATATTTATGCAGCTTTTGAGTGTTAAACAGAAGATTGCAAAAGTTACACCTAAGAAAGATACCCACCATTCTAAAATTATTCTGCTAGACATACCAGATAGAACTGCTAATTATGAAATTTAATTAGAGCATCCATCTTTCATTTTATTCCTTGAGTTTTAAGTGACAATCTCAAATAAGCTCATCCATCATATCAAGCTAGGTCATTTTTTTCTGTGTTACTGCACAAGGTGGGTTTTGAGGTTTTTTTTTTTAATGTATGAACAGATAAAATTTAAGCATATCTGGGTACTTTGTTGGAGGAAAAAATTGCTTTTTAGCAAAAATCCAGGTGTAATATGGTTACCCCTTAAGAAAAGATGTAGAATCTAAGAACATCTTAAAAGTTAGATTCTAGTATTTGATTATTGTAGAGTAAATTCGACTGAGCTCTTTTCTAACTAGACTTGCACATAATTAAAAGCTGTTTTAACCTGTTTTTTTTCAAGCTTTTTACATTTTACTGTATATCTCTGAATCCTTGTAGGCAGAAGAACAGATGTTAATTCAAAGGTCATAAATAATGAAAAATGAATGAGATCGACTGTAAATAATCTGATCACATGCATATTTTGTTTATTCTATTTTATGGCATATTCCAGCTGAAGGTATATCACATCTGATTTTTTTGGTTTTCAGAGCAGTGTACACCACTATTCCACCAATACTCCAGCTAAGTAAATGTGGGCCAAAAAATCCCATTTGGTTATGAGACAACCAATTAATATTCCACTGAAACTGCAAGATAGGATGGAGAGTTTAAAAATGTTGTTGTTGTGAGTGTTATTGCTGCTGCTGTTGTTGTTTTTATTTTCCTACAACAACAGATGAAAACACAACCTGAAACATCAGTTAAACATACATAATTTTAGGTAAAACACATAACATAGTTAAATCATATAACATCAGTTTTTAGGAAAATATAAGACACATACATATTAAAACAATCGCTCTACAGTTTAAAATTCCAAATATAAAATTCATAATTTAAAAACCATCTGGCTAGGCTTTTCAGAAGAGACTGGTTTTTAATGTTGTTTTAAACTCAGATAACATATTTTGCCTAACATGGCTCTTCTTGCAGATCATTCCATGGTCTAGGGACAACAGAAGAAAACAGTCCTATAGGTGAATTGCCAACATAATTCTAATTGACTGGAGTAAATGTTGCCCAGAAAACCTGAGTGTACGGGGTGGATTATATGGGAAAAGGTGATGCCATGAGTAATCTGGACCAAAAATGTGGGGTTTTAAAGGTAACAACCAAACTTTTGTATCTTGCACAGTGGAGTGCCTAGTGTAATATACAGTAGAGTCTCACTTATCCAAGACTCGCTTATCCAAGGTTCTGGATTATCCAATGCATTTTTGTAGTCAATGTTTTCAATATATCGTGATATTTTGCTGCTAAATTCATAAATACAGTAATTACAACATAACATTACTGCGTATTAAACTACTTTTTCTGTCAAATTTGTTGTATAACATGATGTTTTGGTGCTTAATTTGTAAAATCATAACCTAATTTGATGTTTAATAGGCTTTTCTTTAATCCCTCCTTATTATCCAACATATTCACTTATCCAAGGTTCTGCCGGCCCGCTTAGCTTGGATAAGTGAGACTCTACTGTAATCACTTCTAGATGTACCTGTGACAAATCTGGATGTCATATTGAAGTTTCTGAATTTGGTACAAAGTACAGTGCATTGCAGAAATCCAGCCTTGAGGATAGCAACATGTGCCCTACCAATTTTAGATCCTTGAAAAAAGGACAGCTGATAACAGATGAGGTTGATAATAGGCACTCTTGGACACTTCAGTGACAGATCCAGAAACTCCCCCAGGCTATTCAGCATTCAGGTAGAACAGTTATGTACACACTCATCCAGTTCTCTGACTCATGAAAACAAATGAAACTGCTGAATTGCATTTTACACATTTTTACACAGACACACCTATATCCTCACACAGTTTCTGATAGGCTGCAAATTCTGAAGCTCCAGGCTATAGGTCTGTAGCCTCAGCCTAGATGATAGATACATGCATGGAAGAGAGATGTCTCATCCATGGGCACTTTCTAGAGTTCTCAAAACATTGTGAATTCCTTACATATTATTCTCATCATCACTTCACCACTTGTTCTCTATTTGCCATAGCGAATAAAGGTTTACAGATTTGTGTAATATCAATTTAGCATATGTTCATAATAGCATAATCCATCCTACCTCACATTAGTTGAAATTGCTGTTACTACCAGCTTATTCTGCTTCTATGAATCCTTTAAGAAAGATTGACCAGGCTTAGCACAGTAGGCTAAACTACTGTGCTGCAGAAAAATGCTGCCAATTGAAAGGTTGGTAGTTCAAGCCTGAGTCAGAGTGAGTACCCGCCATTAGCCCCAGCTTATCTGCCCACCTAGCAGGTAGAAAGCAGAAATGTGAGTAGGTAAATAAGTACTACTTTTAGCAGGGAGGTAATAAAGGTTCCCTTAAGGACATTGATCGGAGGAAAGCTCCTTGGCATGGAAGATGGAGCGACAGCACCTCCCTCTGGCTGGAATCAAGCATAGCTTCCAAAGAAGCCGGAAATAAGATAGAAAAAACTGCTTTTACCTCTGTTTATGTTGTCTGTCCTTGTTAATTGTATAATCGGCATTGAATGTTTGCTGTATGTGTGTTCTGTAAGCCACTCTGAGTCCCCTTTGGGGTGAGAAGGGTGGGGTATAAATACTGTAAATAAATAAATAATAAATAACTTGACAGAACATGCACACATATACATTTTGAAAAAAGGTTTGTTTCTCTGCTATCCTTGCTTTTAGTTACCTTTGCAGTTTTACTGGATTGTGATTTATTATATCTATTCCAGAATTTATTTTTTATTTATTTATTTACATCACTTTTACCCCACCTTTCTCCCCAAGGGGACTCAAATCGGCTTACAATAAATAGGCAAAAATTCAATGCCTAAAAACAATGTAAAAACAACACTGATAGTCCCTTGAGGAGATCTACACTGATAGTAGAAACTGATAGTCCCTTGAGGAGAACTGTAATAGTGTTGTGAAAAGACAGCATAGTCCTATGAAGGATCATCACACATAGTTGTGCTTTGTTCTTAGTCCCAGAGCTTTAACTCCCTTTCATTAGAGATCTGGTTGTTCTCAAATATGCATTTTGAGACACCATATAAAGCACATCCATTTATTTTTATATAATAGTCAAGTGTTTAATTTGCCTTGGTAGTTTTATGGTATTGTTTTAGCAATTTTAAATTTATTATTTGATTTTTGCAATGTGAGATCTCTGGTTTTACTTTGTTCTTTCAGACTAGAGATCTTAAATGTTTGTATTATTTCATTTTAACTATGAGGTTTTTTGTAACACTGTTCGCCACACAGAACTTGTAAGAAGAGCATGGAATAAAAATAAAATTCAATAAGGAATAAACAAAAGAAGTGTCTTTGTCATAGTGCCCAGAAAAGAATGCCCTGCTAACGTCATGGTGGCAGGGACTAGTGCCCAAACGGCAGTTATTCCAGAATCATCATTTTTCAACAAACTCTCACGCATATTTCAATTTAGTTGTCATTGTATCTTTTGCATTCATTAACTCTCCTATTTCTTAATCTCACATTTTCTACTTTTAGTGTTCTATCAAAAAGCCCTGAATGGATAAGGGGTAATTTGAAATATTTGAACTACTGTATATACTCATGTATAAGTCTAGAAATTTTTAGTTAAAAAATCAACACGAAAAAGTGGGTTGACTTATACACAGATCAATGTAAGTGCTATACATTAACTCTTATAAAAAGGAACCCTCTCCTTATCTGAGTAGAGTAGTGAAAGGTGAGACCTTCATGTATCCTAGGATAAAATAAAAGTAGCACTAACCTCCTCCATGCCCTCCACCATGGCAGGACTTCTGGCCTTTTTGAATGTCTGGGTGGTTTGTGTTCATTAAGAGATGGTCACCTAAGGTGGCATAGTTGCTTTCCTCTCTCTGCAGAATGACCCTCAGCCACGGGTTGCATAATAATAATAATAATAATAATAATAATAATAATAATAATAATAATAATAATAATAATAATAATAATAATAGAAGGCCACCCTACTGGGATCTGCACACATCATCCGAAAATACATCACACAGTCCTAGACACTTGGGAAGTGTTCGACTTGTGATTTTGTGATATGAAATCCAGCATATCTATCTTGTTTGCTGTGTCATAATAAAATTAATAATAATAATAATAATAATAATAATAATAATAATAATAATAATAATAATACAGTAGAGTCTCACTAATCCAAGCTAAACGGGCCGGCAGAAGCTTGGATAAGCGAATATCTTGGATTATAAGGACTGATCAAGGAAAAGCCTATTAAACATCAAATTAGGTTATGATTTTACAAATTAAGCACCAAAACTTCTTGTTATACAACAAATTTGACAGAAAAAGTAGTTCAATACGCAGTAATGTTATGCTGTAATTACTGTATTTATGAATTTAGCACCAAAATATCACGATATATTGGAAACATTGACTACAAAAATGGCTTGGATTATCCAGAGGCTTGGATAAGCGAGGCTTGGATTAGTGAGACTCTACTGTAATAATAAACATTATTCTTGTATCCCGTCACCACCTCCCTGAAGGGACTCGGGGCGGCTTACACATGGACAAGCCCAATAGAACAACATTGCTTTACATAAAAACAATAATTTAAAAAAGCAGTTTAACACAATACAGCAATAAAATATGCACATTACATAATAATTTCTTAAAAACCTAGCATCCATTGCACATATTACAGAGGGTGACTAATCCATAATTTACAGCCCCAAACCTGCCCTTGATATCTACATAAAATCAACTTATCAATGAGGATCTAAACAAAGAGCACTCCAGAAAAAAGAGGGGAAGTTGACTTTTCCATAGAGAAATAGTCAGTTCCACCTGCAGTTAATTCCTTAGAGGTCTTAATTCTTTAATAGTAATATGAAATGCTTATGCAAATATAATAGAAAACATTCAGCTAAGATGTTTAGCTGGATGTTTGACTATGTGTCTCAGTATTCACTGTTTAACAATAACTTATGTTATTTACTGATACAGAAATACGTATCCTCAGTGTTATGCTGCCTTATACTTTCACCTACAATTACAATCAGTTTATTTTCCTGTGCTCTAAAAATGCTCCATTCAATTTCTTCACATTTTCAACATGCATAAACTTTAAACTGCTGTGTGCCATATTCATTTCTATTTCCCTCATTTTTATTCATGCCAAAAACAATATCCCTTGTATTTGTTGCATAGTTTCAAATCTCCAGTATAACTTAATTTAATGCCACCTCCAGTTATGGCTGAGTTAACATAAGTGAAGCATAAGGAAAATAAAAATATTATTAATGCTGTCACATGGCAGGAAATAGGAATAATTTGAAATAAAAAGAAACTGCTGTTTAAATACATTGTTTAAAAAGGGGTGGGTGGGTATGATTGATGGCCTCTCAACTCGGGAAGGCAAGCAAACAGTTGGAATTTCCCCCAGCTATTCTGCAATTAATTAGCATATAAATATTAGCATTTGCCTATTTAGCAGGTAGGAGAGTCTTATATGGAAAGCATTACACGTAACACTGTGTGCATTTTATGACTTGGGATAGATGACTGAAAAATAAATGTTCTTCCATTTGGTGATGGACTAATGCACCAGAGTGGAAAAGTATATAATATTTCACTTTCTGATTAAATGCAGTAAATATAGGGCTCATTGTTATTTTTTAAAAGCAAACATTTAACATTGAGACAGCACTCTACTTTGCTATGCTGTGCCATGAACATAGTGTGGGGAATAATGACAACCTAATATTTCATATGACAGAGAAACAACATCTGCAACTGAATTGTCCCTTGTTTTTCTTCTCCATCCTTTTCCTGACAGACTGACATTAAGGTTCTGGTGAATAGCTCCCCAAAAGAGAAATATAAAACAAATGCAGTAAACCCTCCCTGGGAAATGCATGTGAAGATTGTAAAGGCCTGTAGTGAGGTTAGGAGCACTGTGGGGTGAGAAGTTTCTGTACATCCCTGGATTGCCTCTGAACTGTTCAATGATGATATAGTTACTATATGAGTAAATAATATAAACTTCTGGGCCCCAAACTAGGAGAAAAATAAACTTGGATTTTCCTGACAATGTAGGAATTTCTTAAGAATATATAACAGGTTGCACATGTATAATGATTACAATATTCTGATTCCTCACACCAATTCTAAATGAATTTACTGTTATTAGGTGCCATCTGGTTTGGCTTGCTTTTATTAGCCCCCTCACTTTTTGGCATCCTAGTATATCTCTAGAACTCTCCTTCACAATTGTTCACATTTCACAATAGTTAATTGTCCCCTGCCATCAGCTTCAATGGCTCAGCTTTCACATACATGAATTGGGAATCAGAAATACTATGGCACGGATAATTCTTTCTTTAATATTTAATTATATTTATACTTCAGAATCTTATATAGCTCCTTCAGAGATACCCTTCCAAGTTCTGATTTCTTAACAAGATTTTCCACTTTGTTTGATGATTGAGACAAGATATAGACATTTATCTATTTCAATGCCTTCATCACACTTATCCTTCTGATAGGAACCTAAACCTGGATTATAATTACAGGCAGTCCCCAGGTTATGAACAAGATAGTTTCTGTAGGTTTGTTTTAAAATTCAATTTGAATGTAAGTTAGAACAGGTACATTTTTAAATGTAACTCCAGTCCAATATCATCTTAATTTAAAAATTTGGGTTGTTTTGGAAACAAAGGATTGGGGCTAAAGCTTCAGTGGAGATACTTTTTTCCCATGATAAGTCTTACAGGAGTGAATTTCATGTTGTAGTCTGGCAAGCATCAGAGGATTTTTCTGAATGTTCAGATGATGAGGTGGATGGTGGGCTTCCAAGTGAGGAGTCTGTGAGTATTCAGGGGAATTGCAGGAAAATGGGGCTGCTGTTTTGAATTCCTCAGCTCATTTCCAGGCAAGAAGGGAAAATGAAAGTACCATGTGTTTCTTCAGTGTCTGTTCTACAGAGATATTAGATCCCGCCTCTTCACGCCATGGTTATATAAACACCCAGGGCTCTCTGGACAATTTTACATCTCCCTGCTGCTTTCAGATACGAATTTGGCTATAACTTATAATGTTGCCAAGTTCTGCTCACCAGTGATTAAAATACGGCAGTCGATGACTAATAGCACATGCTATTACAAGTCAAGATTTGAACTAGCAGGACATTGGGATTACAGTATTTTAATTATAGTATGGATGTTGCTCTCTTCTCTGATTGGACTTCCCTCCCCTATGCCTCATGAGCACCCCAATTCCCTCCCTTCAGACCTCTTTTCTTTTAATTCCACTAATTGTGTTGATTTTTGATATAATCCTGTATATTGTCTTGATGTCCTGGCAATGCAATTATTTTAAGATTTTGAGGTTTTAAAATTTTAAAGTTTTAAAGTGTTGACATTTTGAAGTTTTAAGTTTTAAGGTTTTAAATTTCCTGCCCCCTAGACCTGATGTGTGTGTGCGGGACTGCGTCCCTCTGAATATGAGCTGGTCATTGACCGTAATAAAGTGAACTTGAACTTGAAAGTACCAGTTCCTTTGAGAAAAGGCATTGGGAAGATGAGGAGGTTTCAAGGGAATGTAGATTAGACCTGAGAATGTAGGACTTGAAAAGCAGGCAAACTAGATATTCTCAGAGAATTCGAGATAAGACCTTGAAGTCCAGATGTGTTAGACATGGTGTCATGGGTCCATGGATGGGCTTAAATTAAGTGGTTTGGCTTCAGGCCTTTCAGAGGAAAAAATGTTGCTAATGGAAATTGGTCTCCTGTTCATGCATCCAAGTTCCTGATTCCTGAATTCTCAAGATTCCTGTTTCAGGTTCCTATTAAAGCCTATGTACCTTTGGAGAATTTACCAGGGAGGGGGTCTTGCTTTTATGTTCATAAATATACCTTTGGATTAACTCTGATTTTAGGTCCTTAGTTTTGCTGTGTAACCTGGCACTTTTAGATTCTTGCTACTGAACTCTGGCTGCTTTCGTATATTGCATTTTATATCCTGACAGTCTCTTTTGGATTTGCCCTTTTCCCCTTTCTTCAATAAACATTTTATTATTGGATCTCTGGACTCTGGTGTGGTGAAAGGGTGTTTCAGTGCTAGAGTGCAACATTTCCCTTCCTAGGGATGACCTTTTCTCATACCCATTTGAGTTACCCATCTGTAACTGTCAGATATTTGTAATCCGGGTACTGCCTGTATATTGATATACTACCCATGACATCGTATCGATATTTTACGGTCAGAATTTATATTATGGCTCTTAACTGCTCTTTTTATATCATATCTCACTATTAATGTCAGCTCCTGACTGCTTTAGTTACATTGAACCTCACTATGAATGACATTCCGCTACTTTGGAAATCTTATTTAAAGTGTACAACACCATGTAATGATCCAGTTAAAACTTCCCTACTCATGTCCACTAGAGGTATGTGAAACAGCTGAAAACCGATTAGAAATTTGTTTCGGAGATTTGGATGGCACTTGCTTCAATTCATAAAGATTTGAGGGGGGTTGCATTTTCATTTGTAATCGAAATCTTTGAAGCTTTGTAATTGCTTTGTTAAGATATGTTCCAATAGTGGTGATGGGGAAGATTGTAAGGCTTGTTTCTCTATCATTTTTATGGCTATCAGGATTAAACTTGTCACACTTGTAGGCAGCATTTATTGTTATGGGTTTGTTGATAAACAAACTGCATGCAAGTCCTGTCCAGACTTATCCAGCCCTTTTGTGCATCCATAATGAGCAATAGAAACAATCCAGGAAAATGGAAAAATCAAAGTTTACTCTTAAGTAGCAGAGTCAAGGAGAAAATTAAACAAGCAGTTTCAAAAAACACAAAACCTCCAACTTCAAAATAACTCAGTCCACCTGAAGCAACAAAACTCACATAAAGTTCTTTGCATTAAATTCATACATCTTCTTGGAGATTTCTTCAATGGTGCAACAAGCATAGTAGGCTCTCAGCCAGGATTCAGTAAGTCCCAAAATGCATTTCAAACATTCCTCAAGTTATACCCCATTCAGGGAGTGGTTCAAGCTTGTTCTCCTTGATTGTTCTAATTACTCAACTATGAGTTGTAATTGACCAGGTGTTTTTCCCTTAACACACACATACATCAATGAGCATCCAAAGATCAAAAAGTGGGATAAATAAAATTGCAAGGAAAAGGGCTGGGCTTGTGCAAAATGTAGGACAATAGAACCAAGAATGGGAATAAAGTGCCACCATGAAGCTGATTTGCTCCCGCTGCCCCCTTTTTTTCAGGATAAAATGTCCATGTAGATGGCCTGTTTCTGGTATTTCTCCTTGAATTATTCTTTTATGAATCTAAGCTCTTGGTATGCTTTAGTCTTCTCTTGGTATGATTCTTAACCTGTCTGATACATTCAAGCTTACTCATTGTATTAAGTTGTGCATTTGAGAAAGTGACTTGGGTTATTCATTTAAGCACAAGAAGCTTTTATAAAAGAAATTATAATTAAAAGGTAAGAGTTATTAACTCCCTTTTTTCAGTTCAAGAGATTTAGTTGGAAAACAATTCCATGTTAAAATACAGAGTCAGCCTTGGATAATTCATGCACAAACATGTCAGCCATAAAATGTATTAGGTGACCTTGGAATTGTCACTGACTCTCAATGTAGGCATGCTTACAAGGCTGTTGTTAAGATAAGATGTAATTATTCCACCATGTGACACTTAATTAATGGACAAGTTAATTTTTTAAAAAATCCAGGTTTTGGTTGGGGAGAGAAAAAATGTGGTATCAGTAAAAACAGTTTCTTAGTCATGGCTCTCAAAGAAAAACTGATCAGTTCTTAACTTTGTTCAATGTGGCTTCGTAATTTCTGAAGGACAATGTGTAAGGTAAAATTCAGATAGAGAAGATTAAAAGGATGACATCAGTCTTTAATTGATGAACTGCTCTGCATACTTAAGAAATATAACTCATTTCCATAGATTAAAGTTAGATCAGGGAGTACAGAGTCGAGGTTTACAAAAGGCTTAATGGAACAGATTATATGAATAAAGTTAATTTTATTCAGTGGAAAAGAAACTACCAAAGTTAATGAACTAAGAATAGGAAGTAACGAAGTGTGCAAGGATGTGTTTTCCAACAAGGTCTTAAAAGTATACAATTAATATTCATTAACAATTTAGATTTTGAAACATCATGCTTAATTTATGTTTGCTCATTTCTGACAAAGTGGGATGTTGTTAGTCAATTAGTTAATTTTGTAACCAGTACTAACCCCCTAGGATAAAGGCTAATACCAGTCATCCAGGGCACTTCCACAGGGATTATATTGCAGCAGTCAAGGAAGGCTTAATTATCCAGAATGTAACCATGTCTTACTGAAAATGAGGGAAAATATCACTTTGAGTTTTAAAATAGTCAGAATTGAGAATATGTAATGATATGAAAATAGAATTTCATATGGACAACCATGCCACTACTGGAGTATTTCCTGATATTTTGAGAGTAAAAGATATATTTTAAAACTTAAATGTGCAGAAGGAGTACAACACTCCCTCGCTATCTCAGAATCACAGATCAGCTATCCATTTCTTCTTATTCACCCCTGATAACATGAAGTGCTTATTTGGCTATCTTAGGGCCCTTCCACATAGCCACAAAATTTGCTACAACTGGCATAAAAATTTACCATTCTAGACCCAATGAAAATTAGTTTAATTGAATATAAGAATATACATTTCAGCAATTACCTGTGGGTTGAGGAGGGTCATTAAAATAGTTTTATTTTACAAAATTCTTCACTACCACAAGAAGAGGGGTTTTTATCCAAATTATGTCTATGAAGAGTAGTGATAACTCATCCTTGTCACATGCACTTTGGCTCCTCCAACCAATTTTCAATTACCAAAAAACCCCCCCAAAAAACAAAAAAAAAACCCCACCCAGGGCTAATCTACATGTTACACCTTAAATATAGCACTTTTTTTTACCTTATAATGTTAAAGAAGGAAGTCTGGCACAAATGATGGAGTGCCCTCCTACTCAAATTATGAATCTGAAAACGTATGGTTCCTGTATGTTTTTCCCATACAGTATCTTTGGGGAAGCTTGGATGGTATTGCTTGTCTTCTCAATGGGAAAATCCTGATTAGCCTAAGCAAAACCTTAAGATTACATTGCTGTTGTCTACTAGTGCCTTTGGAAAACAAACAATTGTAAGAATTCAACAGAACTTTAGGTTGTGGGATCTTGTTATAGAGATTTTAATTTTCCAAGCCCTGTTTTATAAGTTTTAAAACTAAAAAAATCAAAATAACATTTGCTATTAAAATTTACAGCCATGCACTACTTTTTATGCAACTCTCAAACAACTCCCCTTAATTAATAGAGTCATGGCAATGACATATGTTATTAGGCTTGAAATTCTTCCTGGCTACTTTCAAAATTAGATGAGTGATTTAATGTTATGAATGTCTGTTATTTCCATTTATTGGATTGCTTTATGATAAGGATATGTCAAGAATGTAAATTGGATTTAATTCATCATGAGGGTCTTTGAGGTTATTTATGTTTGACAGCTATCCCAGACTTGTCACAGCAAATATGGTCTTTCATGTTAATCTTCAAAAAGACCACATGACACTACCATTGCATCATTAACATATTTGGTTTTCAGCCACTGTTGTCACCAAATACATTTTGTGAGGGTATATATGCATCTTTATTAGGAAATTTGGAAGAAATCAATGGTTTTAATAAAACCAGTGACATTTTTAGGAAGGTATTTCCTCATTAGACCATCACAATGTATCTTTAGTGAAAGTTGAGGGTACATTGGAATTTCTTTTTATTGAGGAATCCTATAAAAGAAGGTAAGGATGCATGTTAGAAATGCATCTGATTTCCCATAAACTGTGTTCCAGCTCACATTAGGATTCAGTACATGTGAACCCAGTAGCTTGTAGCTTCTTACCAAAATGTGAACTGAATTACATTTTGCCTACAATGAACACTGGTGGCTTCCATGCCAGTGGAGTAATAAATCCATTCTGGGTTGAATTAGCTACTCTATGTGCTGAACTTATTTGCAGACTCAGCATCTAGATAGCACCTTCAAGATTTGGACATCATTACCACACTCTAAAGAACAATTTAGCACTAATGTTCTCTTCATCAGGGGGAGAGATGTTAATTCATATGGAAATATGGAATTAAACCTTCTTTTTACCCTGTTTCCCCTAAAGTAAGACATCCTCAGAAAATAAGACCTAGTAGATGTTTTGCTGAATTGTTAAATATAAGGCCTCCCCCGAAAGTAAGACCTAGCAAAGTTTTTGTTTGGAAGCATGTCCAATGAACAGAACACCGGAGCATGTAGGATTGGTAAATGTACGTACCATAGAGTGTTGTACATGGAAATATTGGTAGTAACAAGAAATTCTTGATAGGATTCACAGTTTGTCTGGTTATGCTGGTTTGTGATGACAACTACTGTACAGTATATAATAAATGTTCCTTTTTTGTTCAACAATAAATGTGAATTCTTCTTCATAGACAAATAAGACATCCCCTGAAAATAAGACCTAGTGCATCTTTGGGAGCAAAAATTAATATAAGACACTGTCCTATTTTCGGGGAAACACGGTAGCTATCTACAAAACATGTTATCTGCAAATTGCAATCATCAGAGGTAAAATTGTTACAATTGTGTTTCCAAATGATGGACCCTATTTTAAGGCAGTATATTTCATGATGGCAGCATGTTACAATTACACAAAAAAGTAAAACATAGTTTAACAAGTTGTCAAGTTATTACACTTTACTAACTATTTTAAACTCTGTGCAGCTAAACCAGGCCTCCTATGAGAGTCTGCCTCCGGGGGCAAACCAAGAATGGGCAACTTGGAAGTCCCTGAACAGACTCATAAGCAGAGTGGGAAGATCAAAAGACAACCTGGCAAGATGGCACTACCTGGAGGAATCCTCCACCTTGTGTGACTGTAGAGCAGAACAAACAACTTCGCATATGTATGCTTACCCACAATGTCCTGCCTCATGTACGGAGGAAGAGTTGTTTAAAGCTATAGACAATGCAGTTGCTGTTCCCCACGTTTGGTCTAAAACTATTTAGCTGCTTGTGATTCCTTTATTTTATCATTTTTAAACTTATTTATTATGCAATGCTTCTGACACGAAATAAATAAATGAAGAAAACTATTTTAAACTGGAAACAAAGCTAAAAATAACCCAACATAAGGACACGAGAATATTTCATTAGGGCTTTTGTTGTGAGGCTATCATCTTGCGAATAACTGAGACCAGGGACTGTTTGTGCATAGGAAGAGGATCTAGCAGTAATCATTTGAAATTACCATTTTCAAGTACTAAGGCAATTCATAGCTGCAGAGTAATTTTAAATTGGGTCCATTTTTTTTGAAACACCTTGTATTTAACACCCTATTGTTCCACAGTTGATCATACTGTTATACATAGAGAAATAGTTGTCAAACCTCATTGAGGAGAGAGTCTCAGAGTAGTGGATATAAACAGCCAGTAATTTTCTCATTTATCACATTGTTTTTCCTCTCAACCATTATTCAGAAAAGGGGGTATGTTATGTAAACATTTCACACATGATTGCTGTGCACTGACACAGCATTTTCTGTTCGGACAAACATTTTTCTATGAATTTTGTGTATAATAAATCACCACTTGTAGAGATTTTATAAAGTATATAATAAAATGTGAGCACATTAATATAAGAGATGGTCATCCCTGAAATACTTGGATTTAAATCATGTAGGGCTTTATAGGACAACATTTCTAACTGTGCACACAAATAGAAGAAAGGATTATAAATGAGATGGCCCATAGGACCTCAATCACCACCACCACCACCACCACCACCACCACCACCACCATCATCATCATGGCTGATCACTTGTGGCAAAGTACAATGGTCTTTTAAGGGTAGAGTTTTGGCAGTGGGTCCTTAAGTGGCCATGAAGATCTATTCTGGGTACACAGAGTGTTTCACATTGAGCACATATATTTCCAGATAGAAGGCAGTCACTACAAGGATTTGCTTGATGTGCCTTTCTCTTGGCATTTTTCTTTCTTTTGCCCTGTATTTGTGCCTCTTCAAAATTCATAGAATTGTTGTAACAGCTGACCTCAAGTTAGAATACTCAACTGCCAGGGCTTCCTAGTTCTGGGTGTTTATGCCACATTTTTGAAGGTTAGCTTTACACCCATCTTTAATTTTGTAACCAATACTATCCCCCTAAAATAAAGGCTAGCTAATAAAGGCCAACATTCTATTTTTCTGTTCTTGAGTTGAGAGTAAAGTAGTGCAGATGGAGATGGAGATGGCCAGGTTATATTTGTCAAAGGGAGAATCATATTTGATGCAGCATTTTATTTCTCTGCATTAATAATGGTTTAGAAACTCACATTCCTTTATGCAAGCACTACTGGCAATTGATTTTAACAGAAAACTCACTTGTTCTAGGTCCTATCTACACTGACCATTTAGGAAAGTTTGGGAACAGATCAGTTTGTGGGCAGCCACAAACACAAATGGGCTGATCTGAATTAGTGTGGCGAAAGCCTCTCAATGTGGCTGTTTCCCAGGTTAATATAGGTCAGGGAAAGCTTGAATTCTGCACCAGGATACACATACTCCCCTGGATTATGGTAGTCCAGACACCTGCAACTGGTTCCTAAGTGGTACTGGCTGTGTGTGTCCTTGCTCCCCCTTGAACTCTTTGCCACTGGCGCCCTTATTCTTCGGGATCTTTCTTACTTCTTTCTTCTCTATGTTTCAAGAAGGATAGTGGGAGGAGAGAAAGGGGGATTTCCCCCCCCCACACACACACACACCTCCCATCCTCCTTCATGAGTCAGAATACACATCAGAAGATGGAGCCCACAAGGTATTGGAGAGAGGGGCAACATGGTGGGAGGTGGATGGTATTTGGGCCCCTGACCAATGTTACTTGAATTAGGTTCAACATTGCTGGGCAGTGGTGATGCTCTGCAACTGCCAAAGAGCCTTGGAGTGGCTCTTTTGGGCCACAAAGCAAGCCAGAACTTGTGTTTCAGACACCAATTCTGGTCCATCTTTTTATCAGTGTAGAGCAGGGGTCCCCAAACTAAGGCCCGGGGGCTGGATGCGGCCCTCCGAGGTCATTTACCTGGCCCCCGCCCTCAGTTTTATAATATAATATATTGTATATACATATAATATTGATAATAATATTATAATGTAATACAATATAACACTAATAATAATACCATATAATAATATTAATTATATATTCTATATAACATATAATATAACTAATAATATTACAGTATAGTGGTATAGTTTAATATAGTAATATATAATACTAATATTGTGCTATGCTAATAATATAATATATTGTATGTACATATAATTTGTAAGCCACTCTGAGTCCCCTTTGGGGTGAGAAGGGTGTGATACAAATGTAGTAAATAAATGCAGTAAATAATAAATAAATAAATTTTAGACTTAGGCTCACCCAAAGTCTGAAATGACTTGAAGGCACACAACAACAACAACAACAACAACAACAACAACAACAACAACCCTAATTAACTTGACTATCTCATTGGCCAGAAGCAGGACCACACTTCCCATTGAAATCCTGATAAATGTATGTTGGTTAAAATTGTTTTTATTTTTAAATATTGTATTGTTCTTTCATTGTTCTTGCTGTTGTTGTTGTTGTTGTTGTTTTTGCACTACGAATAAGACATATGCAGTGTGCATCGGAATTTGTTTGTATTTTTTTTCAAATGATAATCCGGCCTCTCAACAGTCTGAAGGATTGTGGACCGGCCCTCGGCTTAAAAAGTTTGAGGACCCCTGGTGTAGAGCCACCCCTAGTCAACAATATCATTTAAAAACTGGAAAGATGTTCTACCACTAACCTAAGTACTATGTAAAGTGAAAGTAACTCCTGCCACCCCTCAACCAGGTATAATGACTATTGTAAAAAACTATTTCATGACAACTTTACATTGTTTTTTTTTTCATCTTTTTATGTAGAAACTATCAAGTAAAGCTATGAGAAACTTATAAAATGAATTACTGGAAAATAGGGGAGGAGAACATATAGCCTTGGAGGTATCACATAGAAGACATACAACAAAACCTGTGTGTTAAGGGCATAAAACTTCAGTGAGTTTTGAAATAAAAAACAATTGCATAGGAATGGCCTTAGAATGAATGATACAGTAAGCAAAATACAGTAATAAGTCAGATTTCATTCACTTTGTAGGGTTGTCAAATTGAAAACTAGTCACACAACCAGGTAGTAAGCAATAACCTGCTGAATATCCCTTTTTTATGCAACCATTCAAAATACAAGGCCACACTTATATTTTAACTCTGACAACCCAAAGAAGTATGGTAAGGCTCAAACTTCTTCATAAGGCAATGCAAGATTAGACAAGATATCTTTTTTGGTCCGAGGCCAGCATTAGCTTCTCCCTTCCACCCATGAACAATTTCTGGTGCTATAATTTTATAATAATAATAATAATAATTTTATTCTTATATCCCGCCCCATCTCCCCGGAGGGACTCGGGGCGGCTTACATGGGGCCATGCCCAGACACGACAGCACAAATCAGATAAAACATTAAACCGAGCAGTAAAACTTCAACATGATTAAAAACAGTCATAAAAGTCAATATACACAATAATATTAAAATCCCGATTTGGGTCAAAAGATCCAGGCCAAGGTGCAAAGCAATATCAAGTTATCAGGGAGGGATAATTATACAGCAGGTGTAATACTTAAAGTGCTGAATGAATCCTAAAAACAATCCAGAGGGTCTACTGTTTAATAGGTAAATAACATGATCCCACAAGGATCAGTCAACGAAGGTCTTCTGGAATAGCCAAGTTTTCAGGCTCTTCCTGAAAGAAAGTAGGGTAGGGGCCTGCCTAATCTCCCTGGGGAGCGAGTTCCACAGCCGGGGGGCCACGGCGGAGAAGGCCCTCTCCCTCGTCCCCACCAACCGCAACTGCAAAGTTGGTGGAAGCGAAAGGAGGGCCTCCCCCGACGAGCGAAGAGGTCGTGCGGGTTCATAGGGGGAAATGCGGTCTCGAAGGTAGGTGGGTCCCAAACCGTTTAGGGCTTTGTAGGTGATAACCTGCACCTTGAATTGGGCTCTGAAAATAAATGGCAGCCAGTGGAGCTCTTTAAACAGCAGCGTTGAGCGCGCCCTGTAATCTGCCCCAGTTAGAAACCTGGCTGCCGATCGTTGTACTAGTTGTAGTTTCCGAGCCGTCTTCAAAGGCAGCCCCACGTAGAGCGCATTGCAGTAATCAAGTCTAGAGGTAACTAAGGCATGGACCACCATGGTCAGATCTGACTTCTCGAGGTATGGTCGCAGCTGGCGCACAAGTTTTAGTTGTGCAAAGGCCTCCCAGCCACGGCCGACACCTGGGCCTCAAGTGTCAGCACAGACTCCAGGAGGACCCCCAAGCTGCGGACCTGCGCCTTCAGGGGGAGTGCTACCCCGTCAAGCACAGGTTGCCACCCAATACCCCGATCTGACGTACGACTGACCTGGAGGACCTCTGTCTTGTCAGGATTGAGCTTCAGCTTGTTCGCCCTCATCCAGGCCAATACAGCGGCCAGACACTGGTCCAATATCCGAGGGGCTTCCTTGGAATTAGGTGGAAAGGAGTAGTAGAGTTGGGTGTCATCCGCGTAGAGATGGCACTGCATTCCAAAACTCCGGATGACCTCACCCAGCAGTTTCATGTAGATATTAAAAAGCATGGGGGGCAAAATGGAACCTTGTGGGACCCCACAGGTCAATGGCCAGGGGTCCGAGCAGTGTCCCCCAGCTTCATCAACTGGGAATGCAGTGCCCCCAAGGCCCATCCCAGAGAGCCGTCCCAGAAGGATACCATGGTCGATGGTATCAAAAGCCGCTGAGATGTCCAAGAGAACCAGCAGGGTCACACTCCCCCTGTCCAGCTCTCTGTGGAGGTCATCCACCAAGGCGACCAAAGCCATCTCGGTACTGTAGCCAGGTCTGAAACCAGACTGCGATTGGTCCAGAAAATCCGTATCTTCCAAGAATCCCTGGAGCTGGGAAGCAACCACCCGCTCCAAGACCTTGCCCAAGAATGGAAGGTTAGAGATTGGTCTGTAGTTACAGACGTTAGCCGGATCCAAGGAGGCTTTCTTCAAAACAGGCCTCACTACAGCTTGTTTTAGGCCAGATGGAAATATGCCCTGCACCAAAGAGGCATTGATTATTCTCACAAACCAATCAACTAGCCCTCCACTGGCTTGTTTTAAGAGCCAAGATGGGCAAGGGTCAAGGGCACAGGTGGTTGCCCTCACCGCTCCAAGAATCTTGTCCACATCATCAGGCTGCACAAGCTGAAACGAATCCCACAAGATCAAACAGACAGATGCCTCAGTTACCTCACCTGGCAATGCATCAAGGCCGGCGTCTAAGTCGGAACGAATCTGAGCGACTTTGTCTGCAAAATGGTGAGCGAACTCACTACACTGAGTTGACGAGATGTCGGGTGCTCCCCCGACCTGAGGAGGGTGGAGGAGCTCCCCAACAACTCGAAACAACTCTGAAGATCTATTTGTTGCAGACGCGATGCGGGCAGTTGAGAAAATTTCCTGGCTGCCCGCAACGCCGCGGAATAGGCCCTAATAGCGGCTCTAGACCGTGCTCGGTCAGATACGTCACGAGTTGTCTGCCAGAGGCACTCTAGTCTCCTTCTCGTATGTTTCATCTCCGCCAGCTCCCCAGTAAACCAGGGAGCTGGGGCAACTCCACGCAGCGAGAGGGGACGCTCAGGAGCGATCGTGTCTATTGCCCTGGACAACTCGCCATTATAATGAGTGACCAGGGCATTGACAGGATCGTCAGCTTCCATGTTAGACAGATCCCCAAGAGACCTCAGGAATCTCTCAGGATCCATAAGTCTCCTGGGGCGGACCATCTTAATTGGTCCACCACCCCTGTGGAGGTTGGAAGAGACGGTTAGTCTTAACTGATCAGATAGTGGTCGGACCATGACAATGGAAGAATAATTTGCTCTTCCACTCCGACCAAACCGTCACCCGCAACAAAAACCAGGTCGAGTGTATGTCCAGCTTGATGAGTGGGATCCAATATTATTTGGGACAGACCCATGGTCGTCATGGTGGCCATGAATTCCTGAGCTGCACCTGTCAAGGTGGTCTCGGCGTGAATGTTGAAGTCGCCCAGCACCAACAGGCGCTGGGAACCCAACACCACGCTAGAAACCACCTCTGCTAGCTCAGGCAGGGAGACTGCTGTGTCCCGGGGTGGATGGTACACTAGCAGAATCCCCAAACTGTCCCGGGTACCCACCTTCAAGTGAAGACACTCAAACCCGACCGATTGCAAAGCGACGCATCTGACCAGGGCGATGGACTGCCTAAAGACCACCGCAACCCCACCTCCCCGCCCTCCTGGCCTGGCCTGCTGATGCACCCCGAAACCCGGAGGACAAAGCTGGGTAAGACTAATTTTGACACATAATAGGCATATGTGACCTCACTCTACTCCAAAAATGGAGACAACTTCTAAATATGAATTGGGACATTATTTTCATAGTGTTTTTTCTAAAATTCCCTGAAACTGTCTTTTTTCTTGTGCCTCTTAAAGTAAGGCACCATCAGTAAATCAGGATAATTTGCACTTTGACCTCCACATGCCATAAGACTGCATGTGTGAATTTGTGGCAGCATGTATATAGACTTTTGTGCATTTCCTGGCCATTACCTGCAGGATTTAAAGACATAGATTGCAAGCTGAGATTTTTTTGCCTTTGTTTTTCTCTTTCATTAACATAAGCAACTTGACAGTTAAAAAAAATAAAATAGATGGATGCAATTATTAATAGTGTAATATTAATATTATAGGTCAATGTATAGCAATTATCGCTCCACCATCTGTAAATTAAAATGTATTTTGTTATCTCTTTCAAATTTGCATTTAAAATTGAATAACGTACTGTGCATAGATGAACATCATTAACCTCTACAGTTTCAGTGTCTTCTGCAGCTGCCTAATAAAAGCACATCCCAGCACATAATTAAAATGTCATTATATCAGAATTAAAGAGCAGCATTTATTACATATTGATGACAACACAAATCAATGCAGTCTATCAACAACATAAAAACATGTCCTGTCTGTAACTAAACAAGACAATAGATATGCATTGTTCTCAAGAATAACTGTTACTAGTTACTATTATTTTAATTGTAAATCATCTAATCAAAACAGCAGTATCATTTGAGTACACTACAAATGCTAATTTTCCTATTCTTTCATGATATGACATTTGCCTGTGAGCTTGAAAATTAAGAGTTTCAATGCCTTGCAATGATTTTTAAAGTTTCTAGTTATAATTTTATTTCTCCTTTAAACATTTTATCACAAGGAAGGCAATCATTAATGGGGTGTTGGTGAAGGAGGAGGAGCAGGAGGAAAAGAACATATGCATTCCAGTTGTATAGAAATGGGCAATTAGTTTAACATATTGTGATGAATCTTCAAATGCTTCATACCAAATATACGTATCTGCAACACAGATAATGTTATGGTTGAGCCTTATGGCTCCAATACTGGGAGACGTGGTCGTAAGACTCCTCGAGAGTCAGACTCTCTTGAGGAGCGAGAGAGGAAACGGCTGCGGGACTTATTTGCAGAACCAACTGACGAAGACTCCTTTGAGGGTTTTACCGAGGGAATGGAGGAAGAGGTGGTTAGCTCAGAGGAGGATGACATGGAATGGACTCGTGTGAGGGAGGATTTGGGTGTTCCTGGTAATGATAGCATGGGAAGCGACTGGCGGGTTGCAGGATCGGACCCGTGGACGAGTTGGAGGGATGGAACGGGATCCACAGCTGGGGATGCTGTGGGGCGTAGTCAAAGATGTTTTAGCTCTGATGAGGATGATGATGATGAGGCACCTGGAATTAGGGTAACAGCTGATAGCGATGAGGAGTTGTAAACTGGCATAAAATGGGGTCTTGAATCCAGGGCTAATTGCGTTGGGCAAGGTAATCTGGACGAACGCTTGGGCTCTTGTTGGGAATTTCCTGAAGACGGGTGTGTTTCGTTTGCTGAATACGTAAGTTACCAAGGACACTGGGCATAGATGGCGGGAGGAACTGTGTGGGCTTTTGTTGTGCAACCTGTGTTTAATCTTATTAGCTTGGACCTCCGTCGTCTTCTTGACGGACATTAATTGCCTATTCTGGATTGACGTTGGACTGACTGACTACGACCTCGGACTACCCTTTCTGTGGCTTTCGGTGGAATTGGTGAACCGAAGACATCTGTACCTGGCTTTCGACCTCGGACCGGACTGGGACCCTGCTGACCGTGGCTACCCTGATTGAAGCGCCTGGATCCGGATCCTGTTTGTTGCACGGAGGAGTAACAACCTTAGTTACTCATTGGCAGCTTTCGAAGTAGCAGAGAGGAATCTGCTGCCAGCTTTTTATGTTTCTTTGAATCTTTGTTTATCAGCTTTTGTTTGTTCTAATTGCCAGGCTGAAGTAAGCATTTTCTGTTTAACCCGGATTAAACTCCTGTTTAATCCGGTTTATCTTTTGTACCGCTTTTAGTATCAGCGGAGTCTTTTTTGTGTATTTTTACACTGAAGGCAAGTGTTTGCCTAGTCCTTTGTTTCATACGGGCACTTTTTAGTTCTGTAACTTTAATAAACTGTGTAGAACTTTATCTGGTGGCGTTCTGTCCTTGACAGATAATGCCTATTTACATGTATCTGTGTTCACGTTACAATTTGCTTTACCAGTGAAACCATGGAGATGGAGAATAAACTAAAGCTGACTTCCAACCTTTTGCTCATTTTTAAATTATGTGAGGTTCCCATTTGCTTTTCTTGGGCTACGTTTTCTAGAATATATGCTTTGAACATGTAATGGATCCAGTTTTAGTCACTGTCACCTGATCAAAGGAATACTAAATTCTTCCAAATTGTAAAGTTTAACAAAACCATGGTTCTATGCACAAATCATCATTGCCTTGGTTCGTATTGCAAAATGCCTAAAATATTAGATATGAATGTGGATGAAACAGTATATAAAGAAATATATTATATAATAATTGTCATCATTGTCTACTATTGAAAATGCTAAAGTGAGCATGGTACATCTCTCCATTTCTAATTTTTAAAAGTTCAGCAAGTACATATTAAATAAACTGAATCCCTGAATGTTATTATAGTCCTCTATCTGTTTTAAGGGTATTTCTCAAATTCTTTAGTATTTTGACTTTTAAAAAACTGATCCTCAGCTTTATTTGTGCCTCTATTTTATGGTATTGCAGCCTATCTATGGGTTCCCTCCAAGGCTTAGCTCCAGTAAGATCTATGGCTAATGAAACTGATCTACCAAGCTTAGAATTTATCTATTATTCTTCAGAATTATCCCGTTTCATTACTTATCAATTTAACTGTGTAGTTATATCTTTATGTCCTTGGCTGCATGCATCAAAGGCAATATATAATTTGAGTTATGTGAAGGTTAGGATCTACCCAGACTAAAATTAAAGGAAGTTAGATTTCAAGAGCATAATAAATGATCAAATAGATAAAAACTAAGCAATTTAACAGATTATGCCACTCTTTCTGATTTCATTAATTTATATTCCTGTCTTTTAGCCAACTAACCATGTCAACATCTAAATCTAAGTAAATTAATTCCCTTTGTACTGTTATCAACTACCTCTGACCTTACTCCCTTACTTCCACAACTGACACTAATTTTTGATCCTTATTTCCTTCTGGTGTTGCTGCCTTCATTCTTCTGTTACAATAGTGAAATGTTGACTCCACACTTAATTGGAAAACAAAATGCTACAGTCATTTCCATTTTGGAAAAATGGCACACTGTAAATGACAAAATTGGGGAAAGAACAAATATGAAAGCTGTAAAAAAGTATGATAAATTGGAAGGCCTAAGCATGAACTACTTTGGGATTTACATTTCTTATTTCAATAGGTAAATTGATAAAACCGGATTTGTGTTTTGACAATTGGACTTTGTTCCATTGCTGAATATATTGACATATTTTGCATTGTATCTCTACAATGATATAGTAGCATAAACATGGTTAGATGAAAGAGGGATATGGTCTGTTATAACGACAGCATAAACTTTCATACACAATGATTCTGTGAACAAGATTTCTATTTAAAGATGGTTCAAGCATGCATGTACTTCACTGGTCCCACTTAGATCAATTCCAAATCATTTTGGTAGAAACTGGTTTCATGATATAGATGATTAGATTGATATTCCTGGAATTGGTTAGAGGCCTGAATGGTGATTACATTAACCAGAAATTGTGTCCTTGAACTAGTTCCAGAATCCACAGTATCTACAACTTGATAGTTGTGGAGAATACATTTCCCCCTAATATCCTTGCCAAGATGTGTATCTGCAATCCAGAAACACTTGATAGAACAAGAATGTGGAAAGTGACTGTTAGTAGTGAAGGTATTGAGTTACATATTCCAGGGGGTTCAGCTTTGCCCATGGACTTTTTTGTCAGTCCAAATTCAGGACCACATTCTGAATTTTACAATGTGCATATTGGGTATCCACAATGTTTTTTGTATTCTGTGTGGCCAATTTCAATGTGTAATGTGGCTTAGATTGTATCATGCTGTAATACATTCATGGGCTTATTCCAGACAATACTCTCACTTAGCTAAGGTCAGTTTAAAGTCCTTAAAGTGAATTAGTGTGCCTCAGCAGTATGCATTGTCTATATGAGCCCCTAGAGACACTTACCCATGTTTATATAATACCTTTGACTCTTGCTCACAACAGAAGAAGATTAAATGAAGAGAATGTGGACAAACTTACCTCAGCATTGTGGGAGAAGAAATTTCAACAAAGGGACACCCTTTTCAGTGACAGCTCCATATTGCCTCAAATTATAGTTCCATTCTTAAAGAGGAATGTGTATTTAAACACCTTAAATATTTTACATTTTTGCTTTTTCAAGTGTACCTTTTGTCTTATCTAAAAGGCTATCAAGATTTCACCATGCCTGACAAAATGACTTAATGGTTAACTCAGGGGACATGTGGAAGTTACTATGTCCTAGAAAGAAAATCCAATCAGCTGCAATCAATCCTTTCAATTGTGTAATAAAGTCTTGAGAAGATTAAGCTTTGCCATCTGAAAGTGACATTGTTTTCCATTAAATAATGAAGCTCTTATTGCCCTGGTAAACCAATGTCAAATTACTGTGGAGTTAAGGACACAGTGCTTCCATCTGTCATTATCTTAAGTTACTGCTCCTTGTCATCATGACACTCTCAACACACTGGACAACATTCAACACAATACAGCATCTCGATGTTAAAATGGATTTGTTTTGGTAAGAAAAAATGATTTACTTTATGTTCATTTGCATTCTCTGTTTTGTTCCCCCTCTGCTTTCTTTTCAACACCAACAATGAAAGTGTTCCCAAAAGTCAATGTCTTCTGTCATTGTTGCTTTTAAAACTATTGTTTAAAGGTCAGGCAGAAGCTACAAAATGTATGTTTTGCTCCCAATTATGGCACATGGGGGACAAGTAAAATGAGAATATGTTGTTGTTATTATTGTTGTTGTTTTAAAGTGGGTGACAAGAAACCACATTTATGGAAATGTTATCGGTAAATGTGTGGGTCTATTCAGGAAAATGTTAAGAATAATAGTCAAAAAATAGTAGTCAAAAACAGAAATGAAGAGGAGAAATTGGGAAAACAAAGGATTATGCTAGGCTACATAGAAGCCCTGGTGTACAAATTATATTATTATTATTATTATATAATGCAATAGGTTAGGTATTATTAGGGCTTATAGAGCAATATGCCAATGGAGAAGTCAGTACTATTGAGTTCAGTTGAACATACTCTTAGGAAGGAAAAATGAATCTGTCACTTGGATCTCCATCCACATTTGAATTTAATTTAAAAATCTAGTGTCTGTCACTATATTCATTAAAATATTTGTCAGGTCTAGAAAGTTCTAATAAAAAATGAAACAAGGAAAGTTTTCAACCACTAGAATTGACCTGTTTCAAAAATACAGTTAAGGTTCTATTAATATTACATGACAACTGTAAAAATATCCAAAATACAGCCACAATAGAAAAATACCTGTTGGAAATGTAAAAAAAGCAACGGGCTCATTTTTTTCATTTGTGGTGGTCCTGCATAAAACTATAGAAAATGTATTAAAATACTAATAAATACTCATGCATCCAGAGGTGTTAGACATAACTAAAAAGATAGATCACTTTTAAAGACATATGATAGATTTTTCATTCTGATGACAATTGCAGCAACAATTGTGTATGTGCAGATGTGCAAACTAGATGAAACACCAAAAATGGAAGAATAGATTGTAAAAATAGCTGAAATAGTGGAAATGAACATTTTGACTGGATATATTCAGATAAAAAATACAGTTATGGAGAAGATCATGTTATGGAAGGGATCATGCCCTGAGTCCCCTTGGGGAGATAGAGTGGGACAATATTTTTCCAAAACGCTCACCTTCCCTTCCAATCTGAGAAGGAGGCAGTGACCAGATTCTATTCCACTGCAGATCTGCCACTCCCAAAGGTACATTCTCTCTCTCCTTACCAGAGAACAGAGCATGGCAGGTGAACAGCACAGCTGTCTGTCACAATTATTAGATTTAGAATTATTAGATTGAGGCTTTTATAGAAATATTCTTCTGATATTGTTCCAAAGTTTTAAATGAATGGTAGATGTTTTTCCAGCCTGAAGCATGTTGATTCCATCAATTCCTGGACAGATATTGACTCTCCTTAATTGGTATTGGTAAATGTCAGGAGCCTTGTGCTGACTTCCTTCTTAATGCAAGGAACCTTGTAAACATTTTCTTAACTTAAAGAGCCATTGTCTTTGGCAATGTAAACTCATTGTTTTTCACCAAAAGTTCACCAGGTCAGCAATGTCAACAGTTAATCATCATCACTGGTTATCAATGTCAGCAGTTCAGCAACTTTTAATTACAACACATGAATTTAGTTGTTTTCCAGGCCTTAGTATTTTAGAATTGTGTCTTCAGCCCAATTAAGGCTCATTCATACTCCTTTCATAGAATTCCATTCAAACCATACATCATATTTATCCATGACACTCTCAAGCTACCCAGTTCAGTCACATAACAGATAGCAGGCCAATCAAAGTAAGTGCTGTTTTATGTCTTTCTTGGAGGCAATTGGTGTGCTGAGGAAAAGGAGGGACAGCCACCATGTTTCCCTTGATTTCCTGAGTGTGAGGAAGAAATGATGACTGTGGGAACACAATCCTGAATCTTTCATAGGAATGTAGAATGGCTGTCTCCACTGTCCCCAACATCAGGAAAGATCCAAATAATGAAACAGGACCTGGATTTCACCCTTGTATTTCTAACCTGTGGTGCAGCCCAATAAGCATTTAAAGTTGATTGAAGTGGGGAAATGCTCAAATACGATTAGGCCCCAAATAGGGATGGCCTACCTCATCTAGCTGCAAAGAGAAAGCAAGGCTATTTCTGGATCAGAATCTGTTTTCAAACTAGCCTGTAATGGATACAGATAATGAATTTTAGCTAGTAAAATGTATTCCACTCTTTTAGTTCAGTGTTGATCATAAAACAACACTTTTAAAATGACTTTATGATGTTCATACTTTATGTTTTTTATAGAACAAGAATCCTGGAATTAATATAGTGTAGCATACTTGTGTTTTGAGCTCCATTTTATCTTCACAGTCTCTCTGCATGGTAGATTAGGCTGATATATCACACATCATTTAAATTTTCATAACTGACAACCATGATGTACATGGCTGAGAAATACAAGTGTGATCAAAAGGGTGTGGCCAGGAAACAAGATAGCAAAAATATTAAAACTACTATTGTAAGCACATACTGTACACCCTAGAGTGATGTTACAAAATCAATTATTCTAGAATCAAAATGCAGTTATTCAAACTGCACAAAACTGTATCTTTCATATCAGTTCTATTAATTATGTGTTCACACATACACCTATCTTTTGCTCAATATGAATGTACATAATATATCAGGTCAATCCCAGTTTCCTTACAACATAAAACTCATGCAGTCACCCTGAACCAATTGTAGCTTATTGCCTACTCTACTTCAAAGGGTTGTTCTTAGACTAAACATTTGTAGAAGTGGGTGAAAATAATGTGCAATACTATTAGCTTCAGGAGATAAAAGCAATATACTTAGGTAAGGAGGACAAACCTGACTGCTATAAATAAATGTGTGTATTCCAATTGCCTCTTAGAATGTTTCAGGCTCCAATCTTGTACACATTTACCAAAGAGTAAATCTCTCTGCACTCCGTTAAACAGACTTCTGAGTCAATCTGTGTATGCTTGTATTGTTAATGCAAATAACATATCTGCAGAAAAAAAAGGACTGTCTCAAAGTAAGTAGACATCTTTTCCAATATTCCTCCTCTACAAATGACAATTTATTTCCTGTGGCACTGTGCAGCTCTGGCACACACTAAGAATTTAATAAATTAAAGGAATGGAGTTGAGAAAAGAATTAACCATTAACATTTAAGGTTTATGGAAATCTCTAAAATAAGAAAAAAAAATCAGAACTGAAAGGAAAAGAAAAAATATTAAAATTAAGAATACCCATGCTACACATTCTCTTGAAACATTTTTTATCAGATAAAACATTTCAAGAAATGTAAATGAATATTGATAGGAGTAACATTTCTCAAAAGGAGTCTCACATCCTTGTTTTGCTATTTTGCCAAATGTTGCTGATAGTAAAATATGAGTCAGATTTCTACAGGAGCAATCCTCTAGAGAAATATTAAAGGAAACAAAATATAGAACATTTTTTATTCTAAAGAAAATAGCTGTTTTTCTCCATACATAGATGACATTATTACTGTATGAGTATAATACTGTTTTTATCACATATTTTCTTAGTACATGCAATTGTTATTGAATGAATGAGTTTGGGTTTAAACTGGCTTTCCATTCATGAGTCTAAGAAAACATCTACAGTTTTAGATAAAAAAGTAAACAGGATATCTATTTGCTACTGACAAATTCTGTTAATCTGTAGGCCCCAAAGCTGATAATTAAAGGATTTTAGATGTCTTACTCATGAATTCAATTTGACACATTACAGTTTATAATCCCAGTGACCTCAATTATTGAGTATGAGTGATGGCAAACACTGCTAATCCAAATATCCAGTTTCTTAATTTCTCTATAAAATTCAATACTTCATTAACTAGCTGTGAAGAAAGGTTATCAGAATAACAAAGCATTCTTATCTTTTAAAGAAGAAAAGGGAAGGGGAAAACCCAATTGTTCTTTTGACAAAGGTCACTGGTTTAAAGTATTTTAATGATGCATACTCAATGCTGGCATAGCCCTTCCTTTTCATGATACTGAAAAAAAGACAGCAATAAAGAAGTTTAAATAAATACATTAAATGTAGGGAAGGAAAAACTTTGGGTGCATCTACACTGTAAGATTAATGCTGTCTCATACCACTTCAACGGCATGGCTCAATGCTATGAACTAATGGGAATTGTAGTTTTAGTCTTCTTTACCAAAGAGTGTTGTGCCGTATCAAACTATAATTCTGATTGAACCATGACAGCTAAAGTGGTGTCAAATTGCTTTAATCCTAGATTGTAGATACATCCCTTGCTTCTCTCTCTATAGGGACATTTGCATGGACAACTTATCCCAAAATGGGGGAAGTGAATCAGCTCTGTGGCAGCTGCATGATTCAGAGAGCAGATCTGAAGTAACATAGTCTTGAACCGTGTTAACCAAAGTTCCAAGTGGCTTCCAATTTTCCCTGAGAATCCAGAGCTACTTCAGTCCCATGTAAACCATTGGGCTGGTGAAAAGATGGAAGAAGCCACAGGGGTTTACATGGCCACTCCATATTCCACAGTCTAAGGCAGCCAGGAGACATAGGTTGGCACTTACTCAACAGATCTCATTGTAGCGGTAGGCTTCCAGGAACAACATGGATGGCCATCATCACTTATTTGCTTGGAGTGATGTCTGCTGAGATATAGGGACGGACACAGAAGGGAGGGGGAATGAACAGTCCAGATGATGAACAGCAGCCACCATCCATGCCACCTCTATGACAAGAACACTGGGAAGATGGTCAGGACTCCTTGGCACTTTTGCAATGGTCTGGCAGAAAAAGTAGTGTCTATGCCCCAAATCAAAAGCAAAAAAAAAAAAAAAAAAGATTAATTAATAAAAACCCTTAAGAAAATTGACAAGGAGGTGGAGGGAGATGTAATAATTGGAGGGGACTTGAATCTGGAATTATTCAAGCTTAAAAATAATGTGGAAGCAGATAACTTAGTAGCATGACCACATTATAAATCTGGGGAAAAAATTGAATATTAGGGAAATAAGTGAGAAATTAGGAGAAAGAGTTGATCCCCCACATATTTCCCCCCGAGATACAATACATTCACTAGACTAGAGTATTTTCTGGCAAGGAATAATACTGGTCTGGATGATCTACTGATGGAGCAAATTAAGAACTTTGGCCCAAGAGCAAGGTGCTGGCTGCTGAAGATGATGAACAACTGCATTGCATCCTGTCAAATTCCCAAAATCTGGCAGAAAGCAAGAGTCATAGCCATCTTGAAACCAGGTAAAGACTGTAATGACCCAAAAAGCTATAGACCAATCTCCTTGTTGTGTCAACTTTAGAAAGCTCTGGAGAGACTTATTTTGAATAGAATTATGGAAAAGAATAGACCCATGTTTGATTCCGGAGCAAGCTAGCTTCAGGAAAGACAAAAGCTGCACATCACAAGTGTTGAATCATAGAATCATAGAATAGTAGAGTTGGAAGAGACCTCATGGGCCATCCAGTCCAACCCCCTGCTAAGAAGCAGGAAATCGCATTCAAAGCACCCCCGACAGATGGCCATCCAGCCTCTGCTTAAAAGCCTCCAAAGAAGGAGCCTCCACCACGGCCCGGGGGAGAGAGTTCCACTGTCGAACAGCTCTCACAGTGAGGAAGTTCTTCCTGATGTTCAGGTGGAATCTCCTTTCCTGTAGTTTGAAGCCATTGTTCCGCGTCCTAGTCTGCAGGGCAGCAGAAAACAAGCTTGCTCCCTCCTCCCTATGACTTCCCTTCACGTATTTGTACATGGCTATCATGTCTCCTCTCAGCCTTCTCTTCTGCAGGCTAAACATGCCCAGCTCTTTAAGCCGCTCCTCATAGGGCTTGTTCTCCAGACCCTTAATCATTTTAGTTGCCCTCCTCTGGACGCTTTCCAGCTTGTCAACATCTCCCTTCAACTGCGGTGCCCAAAATTGGACACAGTATTCCAGGTGTGGTCTGACCAAGGCAGAATAGAGGGGGAGCATGACTTCCCTGGATCTAGATGCTATACCCTTATTGATGCAGGCCAGAATCCCGTTGGCTTTTTTAGCTGCTGCATCACATTGTTGGCTCATGTTTAACTTGTTGTCCACGAGGACTCCAAGATCTTTTTCACATGTACTGCTGTCTAGCCAGGCATCCCCCATTCTGTATCTTTGCATTCCATTTTTTCTGCCGAAGTGAAGTATCTTGCATTTGTCCCTGTTTGTGATGACCCATGGGCCTTGTAGTCCTGCTCATGACATTGTGATGCCTGATGAAGAAGAAAACTTGGGTTTTTTACCTTCCCAGTCAGAACTGGATTCTTCCCAGACAGATTCTTCCCAGCCAGATCTGGGAACCTTGCACCTGCAAGAGGATTATGTTCCAGAAGTATGTCAAACAAATACTGAGGCTACATCTCCAGTGTTTTCTCGCCATGAGTTTTGTAAACAACAGAGAGGTTTGGAAGCAGCCTCGCGCAGGAGTGCGAGAATAATTGCTAAGAATTTGCCAATTAAGCCTGCTTTCCATGAGAATCTTTAAGGAGTCAAACATCTGGTCTCAGAGATTAGCTTTCGTTTCTGGTTCCCAGAGAACTGCTCTCGGCGGGAAAGTTAGACTCTATATAGGTGTTTTACCCGCGGAGTAACTTTGCGGAGTCAATTCGTCAGCCTCCGGAGCGAGTTGTGTCTGGACAGCGCGCTCCGTTTCAAGCCTCGTTCCTGCTCAAGCCTTGTCCTTGTTTCCTGCCTTCGCTCCTGCTTCCCAGCCTTTGTTTACCTACGGACCTTGCCTTGTTTCCCAGGACTAAACCTTGCCTTGTTTCCCAGGACTAAACCTTGCCTTGTTTCACGGATTTTACCAAGTTATTCCACGGACCTTGTTCTTGTTCCTCGTTACCTTGTTCCACGTTTCAAGCCTTGTTTCAAGTATCAAGTTATTTCCTAGCCTTGCTCAAGTTCATGGACTAAGGACCTTGTCATCTCCCCTCACTTTGCCTGGCAAAGTGAGTGTTTCGGTTATTGGATTACAACTTTGGACCTTAATATTTCATATTGGACATTGTTTCTTTGGACTAATCTTGACCTTTCCTGAAAGGTCTACTTCTGGACTAACTTTTACATTTGCTTTTACTAACTTTATATATTTCCTTAATAAAGATATTAGATAGAATCTGGCCTCTGCGTATGGTTATTGGTGCTCTGTAGCCTGGGTCGTGACACTGTTGAACTTCATTTTGTTAGTTTCGGCCCATCTCTCTAGTCTGTCAAGATCGTTTTGAATTCTGCTCCTGTCTTCTTAAGTGTTAGCTATCCCTCCCAGTTTGGTGTCGTCTGCAAACTTGATGATCATGCCTTCTAACCCTTTGTCTAAGTTGTTAATAAAGATGTTGAACAGAACCGGGCCCAGGATGGAGCCCTGCAGCACTCCACTTGTCACTTCTTTCCATGATGAAGACGATGCATTGGTGAGCACCCTTTGGGTTCGTTCGCTTAGCCAATTACAGATCCACCTAACCGTAGTTTTGTCTAGCCCACATTTTGCTAGTTTGTTTGCCAGAAGGTCGTGAGGGACTTTGTCGAAGACCTTACTGAAATCCAGGTAGGCTACATCCACGGCATTCCCTGTATCGACCCAACTCGTAACTCTATCGAAAAAAGAGATCAGATTAGTCTGGCATGACTTGTTTTTGGTAAATCCGTGTTGACTATTAGCAATGACCGCATTTGTTTCTAAGTGTTCGCAGACCACTTCCTTAATGATCTTTTCCAGAATCTTGCCTGGTATCGATGTTAGGCTGACTGGACGGTAATTGTTTGGGTCATTCTTTTTTCCCTTTTTGAAGATAGGGACCACATTCGCCCTCCTCCAATCTTCCGGGACTTCTCCCGTTCTCCAAGAACTCTTGAAGATAATTGCCAGTGGTTCTGAAATAACTTCCGCTAGTTCCTTCAGTACTCTTGGATGTAATTGATCTGGCCCTGGCGACTTGAATTTGTTTAGAGCGGCCAGGTGTTCCTGGACAACTTGTTTGCCTATTTGGGGTTGGATTTCCCCCAATCCTTCGTCCATTCCATGTTGCTGAGGTTGAAGATGGCTTTCTTTTTCTGAGAAGACCGAGGCAAAGAAGGTGTTAAGCAGTTCTGCCTTTTCCCTATCCCCTGTCGCCATCACCCCATCTTCTCCTTGCAGTGGCCCTATCGCCTCTTTTTTCTTCCTTTTTCTACCAACGTAAGCAAAAAAGCATTTTTGTTGTTTTTTATGTCCCTGGCAAGCCTGAGCTCATTTTGCGCTTTAGCCTTGCGAACCTTTTCCCTACAGGTGTTGGCTATACGTTTGAATTCTTCTTTGGTGATTTCTCCCCTTTTCCACTTCTTGTGCATGTCACTTTTGAGTTTTAGCTCAGTTAGAAGTTCTTTGGACATCCATTCTGGCTTCTTTGCACTTGTCTTATTTTTCTTCTTTGTTGGCACTGTTTGCATTTGCGCCTTGAGTATTTCACTTTTGAAAAACTCCCATCCATCCTTAACTCCCTTGTTTTTTAATATTGGCATCCATGGAATGCCGCTCAGTAATTCCTTCATTTTTTGGAGGTCTGACTCAGCACATAGAAGATGTGTTTGAAAGGCAGCAGATTACAGGATCTCTCTTCATAGACTTGTCAGCAGGTTATGACACTGTAAACCATCACCTTCTCCTGAGAAAAACTTATAATATCACAAAGGACTACCACCTCACCCGCTTGATAGGAAATCTGCTACAAAACAGGAGCTTTTTTTGTTGAATTCCAGGGTCAGAGAAGCAGATGGCGAAAACAGAAGAACGGCCTCCCTTAGGGGAGCGTGCTTGCTCCATCAGTGTTTAACATTTACACAAATGACCAGCCACTGCCAGAAGGGACAGAGAGTTTCATCTATGCTGACGATCGTGCCATCACTGCCCAAGCAGGGAGCTTTGAAATGGTTGAACAGAAGCTCTCTGAAGCTTTAGGTGCTCTTACTGCCTATTACAGGGAAAACCAACTGATCCCTAATCCATCTAAAACACAGACGTGTGCTTTCCACCTTAAGAACAGACAAGCATCTCAAGCTCTGCGGATTACCTGGGAAGGAATCCCACTGGATCATTGCAGCCCACCAATATTTGGGAGTTACCCTGGACCGTGCTCTGACTTACAAGAAGCACGGTTTTACTATCAAGCAAAATGTAGGCACTAGAAATAACATCGTACGAAAGCTGACTGGAACAACCTAGGGATCACAACCTCACACGGTGAAAACATCTGCTCTTGCGCTTTACTACTCTGCTGCTGAATACGCATGCCCAGTGTGGAATACATCTCACCATGTTAAAACAGTGGATGTGGTTCTTAATGAGACATGCCGCATTATCACAGGATGTCTACGTCCTACACCACTGGAGAAATTATACTGCTTAGGCGGCATTGCACCATCTGCAGCCAACAATGAAAGGACCAACAGGCACTGAAATCTCCGGCCCATCTCCTGTTCGGATATCAGCCAGAACGCCAACGCCTTAAATCAAGAAATAGATTTCTAAGATCTACAGAGATACTTGCAGGAACACCTCAACAAGTGAGAGTCCAAAAGTGGCAGGATAAAACCCGGAACCTTAATCAGTGGCCGACGCTGGATGAGACACTCCCCCCTGGGCACACAGAAGACTGGGCAACTTGGAAGGTGCTGAACAGACTGCTCTCTGGCAACACGAGATGCAGAGCCAACCTTAAGAAATGGGGCTACAAAGTGGAGTTTGCAACATGTGACTGTGGAGAAGAGCAAACCAGACCACCTACTGCAATGCATTCTGAGTCCTGCTACATGCACAATGGAGGACATTCTAACAGCAACACCATAGGCACTCCAAGTGGCCAGCTACTGGACAAAAGGCATTTAGTATTAATGCCAAGGTTTTTTTTTCTTTAAAAAAATCTCTGTGTTTGCAAGTCCATTCCAACTTGTACCCTTGGTTCGCTTCTGACACAAGAAATAAATAAATTCCCATAAAAGGCCTAACAGTGGGAAGACAGTGGTAGTATATGTTCTTTCCATTACAGAGGTCCCATCTACATTGCCATATAATGCTTTTTGAAACTGGATTATATAGTCAGTGTAGACACATATAATGTAGTTCCCCTCTATCCTGAGTTCTACTGATGGAAAGGAAAAGTTACACTATCCTGTCTCCTTATGATTGGTCTCACAGTCTTTGTAACATTAGAAGGCTATTATGCCCAAGCTTCACCAAGAAGAAGGTTGAATTCTACCCTTTCTTTCTGCCACAGACAGCCTGCAATTTTACTGTTTGTGAGAATATATATGTTTCTAATTGTCTGTTGGTTGCCCTAAAGCTTGCTATAAAAGGGTTTTAAATAAAATGCACAAAATTTCCCATAGGAGAAAGCACTCTTAGCTAAATCATCCCAATAGGCATGTTTGTGAAATGCAAAGAATTAATTGGAAATAGTGCTTTAATTTGCTCATTTGGCAGAAGTGTAAACTGCGGCCTCAGAATGCTGGATACTTATTCATTTTGTTTGAGCAGCTGCACCTTGCAAATAAGAACTGTATATTGATTTTCTTTAAAAAAAAATCCCCTGAACACATAACATTTGTTTTGAAAATAATATTGAAGATAATAAATACACTGTTTATAAATATTTGCATTCAATAATTGCTTTTGCACAATCTGGAAAAGCTTGAATTGCAAATATCTCTACAGTCTTTTTCCCTTCAGTGAGCTTTACAAACAAAAACAAAGTATTGGAAGCACCCCCACCCCAATAAAAATAAAAATATCGTTGATTGAGAACATGGATGGTTATAAATTTTCATACATTTGAATATTGATATGAACCTTATGGATCTGCACTTCATGAAATATTATGTGGGCAAGAGCACAGATGTGGTTCTGTATTTAGATTTTCAAAGTTATAATTCCTTTCACAAGACAAAAATATACTGGAAATATACAAATAAAAATGTTTCGTTTAAAAACTATATTAGTGACAAAAATGAGCACATGTTCATTATATAAATAAAAACTGCTTGCACACAATAATGATACAAAATGAAACAGGCATTTGCACATTGTAATGTTTATTAATATTTGTGCACATTTACCCCCAGAATGGATGCAGAAATTTGACAGAGCAAATAAATATTTAAATTCTTATCTATCACTAGCTGTGCCCGGCCATGTGTTGCTGTGGCTTATGGGAATCATTTGTTGGCCAGATGGAATAGCAGTGAATAGCCTTGCAGCCTCAACGCCTGGCTGTTTTCTTCTTTTGGGAATCCTTGTTTGGTGAGCTGGAATGCAGCGGAATAGGCTTGCTGTTTGGAAGGCTGGGTACTTGCATTCTAGGGAAATGGAATGGCATGCCTTGCAGCTTCAATGCCTGGCTGTATTATAGTTAGGGGAATCCTTATTTGGTGAGCTGGAGTAGCACCCTCAGTCAAAGAGCCACTTTGAAGCCTGACTACTTCCTTTGTAGGGGAATCCTTGTTTTGGTCAGCTTGAATTGCACTGAATAGTCTTGCAGCTTAAAAGCTTGGCTGCTTTCTACCTTGTGGAATCCTTGGTTGCCCAGGTTGAATGGCAAGTAATAGTCTCGGTGCAGCAAGTATGAATGCTGCAATGAGTCACCTTGATTAGCGTTTAATGACCTTGCAGATTCAAAGCCTGGATACTTCCTGTTTGGGGGAATCCTTTGTTGTGAGGTGTTAGCTGGCCCTGATTGTTTCCCTACTGGGGCAAAACAACAGACAACTTGTACGGTATAAACTTCATAGGAGGTTTGTCTTGCTGAATAATGGTCTTAACCTTCAAAAACACATAGGGCATTGATCACAAAATTGATGACTGGGATGTGTGGTGAAGGCCCATGATGCTCCTTGAACAACAGTGGCAGCAGGCCATGCCATTGAAGGCCTCCTTCCCCAACCCCTCTGATCATAACCAGATTTCTCAATTCTAGTTGGTAACTTGATGCACCTGTACTTTGGCTATACTATGTTCCCAAATCAAGACACTGGCCGTAACCTAGAATCAGAGGTAAAGTCAAGCTGCACAGCATATTGATATTTAAATGGATATAATGTATCACTGTATTGAACTGGATTATATGAGTCTACACCAGGGGTACTCAAAGTATGACCTGCAGGCTGGATCTGGCCTGCAAAGGTCTTTTCCCTGTCCCCACCACTGTGGCCACCATTTGTGCCTTTGTTGTCACCTCTCCACACACACACATACTGCTGCTGCATGCATGCACAAACTCACACACCCGCCACACACATGCACGGTTGCAGCATGCACGCACAGGAAGGGGGCACTTCTCCCTCTCTTTTTTGTGTTCTGTTCCTCTCTTTCTTTTTCTCGAGCTTCTCTCATTCCTCACAGCTTCAGGTAGCTCCAATGACACTTTCTTTTCCTTTTCAGGGAAGCTCCTCCCAGAAGCAGCTTTCCTCCTGTCTTCTAGGTCTCAAGGAAACAAAAAGGAAACAAAACATGCAGTTTCCCCACTTAACTAGACAGCTCCAAAGTTTGTTTTCATTCTCAGGCCCAAGACTGACAAGGCCTAGAGGGCTTCAGGGAGTTGGAATTCCAAGGCATCAGAAAGTGGAGACCAAGGAAGTGGAGGCTGCCGCATAGCTGTCCCATGGACGAGTGTGTGGTCATGTATGTGTCCAGCCCCCCAACAGTCTGAGGGACCATAAACCAGCCCTCTGCTTAAAAAGTTTGAGGACCCCTGGTGTACACTAACCATATAATGCAGTTTAATCTGCATTATAATGCCTCAGTTAGGGCCCATCCAGACAGTACCTTTATCCCAGGAGCTTCCACAGCAAACAGGAGGATGGTCAGATGCCATTCCCTGTAAACCTGGAAGCAATGGCTATAAAAAGCAAAAACCGCAAGATTTCCAGGTACAGGAATGTTGTGGGTTTTAGCCCAATATCCGGATTTTCACGTCTGTATGTTCCTGCAATCGGAAATAACGGGATTTTTATCTGGGTTTGTTCCTGTGTTTTAGATGCTTGTTCCTGATTGGTTGGTTCCTACAAGGAAGGTTACACTTGAGTAGAAGGCAAAAAATTTGTCCTGGGAAGAACTTTGTCCTTCACCTGTTTAATAAAGTTTGTGGCAGAAAAATGAAGTTTCTGGGGTGCAACAAGTACTTCACATTTAGTAGTAAACAATGACACAGGAACAGACACTTTCAAACCAGGAACAGAATGGCATCATTACTATAATTACTCAGACCTTGTTTTACTCTGTACAGACAGGTTTCGTGGTATACTTGTGCCAGGGAGCAACAGGATGAGTTTCCAGGTTATACATGTGTTTCCTCATTGGGTGTATGCTGACAAGATGTGTACAGTTTATTAAATGGCAAAACTTAGTACTGGCTGTTGGAACATTGATGTACTGGAGAGGAATGTAAATATTGAGAGCCAAAGTCATACAGGCGGCTAATAGGAAAAATCCATATATAACCAAGGAACAGCACCCTGTTGTTCGATGCCACAAGTACACAACCAAATCTGTCTAGACAGATGCCCAGACTACCAGATTGTAAAAATAGTCAATAATGACGAAGTTCTGGCTTAAAAATGTGTGTTCCTGTTTGTGTACTGCTGACTTGGGCAGTGGTGGTCCTACCCCATGAGGTTTGTTTGTATGGGAGATACTTCATGAAACATCTGGAGGGCACAGTTTCTCTGGTCAGGACAAAGAACTGAACTTTTGCAGTGTTCCGCATATCCAATTCTTGCCATTTTTTTAAAAAAACAAAACCTCTGAGGTTTCCAGCGGAAGTCCCATGGTGGGCATCATGGGAGCTTCTAAATCTCAAAACAAAGCAGCAAGTCTGGACAACAGAGGCAGATATCCCAGGATTAACAGGTCTGTATATGGACGTCTTCTGAAGTCCTGGGATTTTTTTTTTCTCTGTTTTAAACCAATGATTTACTACTGTCTACAAGCACCCATAGACAAAAAGAGGAGGGGACAGCAGGACCATATAAATCTTCTGACTCCATCCCATACATTCTCTTTTCCTCACGCAGTACTATTACACAGTTCAACTTGTCGTCCCCCTGAAACCCTGCAAAGGCATCTCTCCAGCATGTTACTGCACAGTCCAGCAAGTAAGATTTCTGCTACCTAACTAGTAAATGACCTCTTTTGTTTGATTCAAGATGGATAGCTTAAATCAAGCAGCCTGGTCAAGCTATAATCTAAAATCTGCACATTAAGTGCAATGTTATTACCTTTGTGGGTAGAAAATATTCCTTTCAACCCACCACCCAAAAAAACTGATGACTATTCATGTTAAAGTTCTTAATCTGCTTTGTTTGTGTGGAACATGTTTATTTGTTATTTCTAAAAAAAACTATTTTAAAGGGTCATTTTGGTTTATTTTTTCTATTTTGTGAATTTTCTAAAAATAAATTTTGTAAAATATAAAAATGCAATACATAAATAAAGCTTATTTTGTTAACTCCTTGACTAACTTAGTGATCTTTAGTAATGAACAATATCATTTTTTCTCTTTTTTTGAAAATTAACATGTGATGAGTTACAAGTCAGATTTAAAGAAACAAGTAACACCTTCATTTCAACATCTGTCCCATAGGATCACCTTTCCAATTACATGCGCACGCATACACGCATACGATTGCCAGTCAAGGATGTTCTGGGAGCAGTGAAATATAATGGCACAATGTCATTTATATGTTACATTATGTCCCATGAAAGCTATAGGCAGATTCAATTATTGCTGGCATTATCCCTGGCTGTCTTGCTTTCATTCTTTAAAGGAGAAAAAGAAGAGGATAGAAGGAAGAGGAAGAGGAATCTGTCTTTGGGAGTACTTATGCCCCAGTCACTACTACAACATATTAAGAAAAGCTCAATCTCGCACTGTATATAGGAGAAAGCCAAAGAGAGTATGTCACTATTGCAACGGGGAGTTAATCAGTTCTCATTATTCATCCTTGCACAGATTCATCCATGATTTCATGGCTATTCAAGATTATGTTCCAATACATATAGAGTAGGGTGGAAATTTATTTATTTATTTACAGCATTTATATTCCGCCCTTCTCACCCCGAAGGGGACTCAGGGCGGATCATTGGATATGTTGGCAGATGTTGAGTATATGAATTGAAAGCAGAATTCTAAGGACATCTACTATCCACCTATCTGTCAAAAGTCAAATCTGTAGATACCACCAAAGAAGACCATGGAAATTACTGTATAATCTGCAGCTGGGCTAAGTATTTATGGCTTCATATTTTAAAAATGCATTGTCTGTCCAGAGATCATTAAAGTTAGGAATTATGACTAATTATATATTGATTTATGATGACATTAATTTGCCATTTAGTTCTAAGAACTGACTATTAATAAACTTTGACAATCAAGATATAAATTTATTTTTCCCAGTTAATACACATTTGCTACATTTTTAAAAATCTCTCTCTTGCTCTCTAAAATCCAAATGTTATATAGTATGATGATTATTCTTCTCTCTTCAACTTTTCATTCTATTCATAATGAGCCCTAGTTTAGTAATCTTGACTCCAAAAGAATTTAAAATAGCCCAACAAAATGATAAGTAACCATGAGATAAACAAGTTCAGTGCCACACATCTAAATATCAACAGCAATAGAAAAGTGGAATAATTCACTGCCATATTTTCATTCTGTGTTAAAAAACCAAATTCCAAAAGTACAGTTGCTGTGCTACCAGTTTGAAAAGGTCAGTGTTTTATCTACTTTCTTAGGGTCATTACCTGGGTTTGTGATATCTGTAAAGACCTTTCTTTCACAAGTGTCTTTCTGTTCCTTAATCTTCTCAACAGAAATTGTTTGAGCATATATTTGTCTATTTTACTCAACCTTTCCCCTAAAAATGATAATCAAAACAAATGAATACAAATAAACCACATAGATATAAAAATGTAGTAGTGAATTAAAATATCAAATAACAAACAAAGAAAAACAACAACAGCCTATTTAAAAGTCTCTTTTATAAAAATTCAACCAACCAACATCTGGTAAAAGATGATTGGCTTTACTTACTGATAAAATGATCATTTGTAGAAAATCCCATCACATAGAATTACTGTCTTGTATTTCAGCAGCTATACCACTGAGGATGTCAGGCCCGAGAAAACAACTTACACCAAATGCTTCAAAGCTCAGAAAGAGCCCTTCCAGACAGACCCACATTGCAAAAGTAACAGGGATTTAAAATCCTAATTCCTTTTGCAATTTAGGCCACACGTGAGGCTTAAATCCCAGGTTTTTCCTGGGGTGGTGGCTACATGCCCTCCCAGTTAGACCAGACTTTGTCCCAGAGCAAAATGGCACATTGGTGTTGCCCCCTTCCCTCTCCAAAGCTCTCTATGCATAATTTTGACACATCAAAAACCTTCTCCTGGTTTACTCTGGATTAATCAGGATTAACCTGAGGCATCATTTTGGTCCTATGTGGAAGGGCCAAAAGATTCATATGGGAGAAAACCTTTTGATCACCTGGAAAAGGTTATGTACAACTTTATAAGCACCACTATTAATTATTTTAGTTTGAACCAGTCCTAGAAACAGATCAGGAGTTGAAAGAGCTTTTTTAACATTGTGAGTGCCTATCCTAGCCCTGATCAACACTCAGGGCTGTATTGGAATAGCATTTTAAAGTGGGCAGCCCACTTTCTTAGCATCTTCTACCTCCTGCAGAAATTGGAGTAATGTTTGTGGTGGGGCTTTGCAATTCTCATCTAGAGAGGGCTGTGCCTTCCCAAAGTACATTTCCCAGAATTCTGCAGGAAGCAGAAGACACCAAGAAAGTGGGGAACCCGTTTTAAAACACTAGTCCAATGAAGCTCTAAGTCAACATCATTTTCCAATAATTTATGGAGACAACCTCAAAAGACAACAATATGACCAAACACATGTATCACAATTGATACATTATCACATTAGCCTCAGTTTTGCAAACTCCTTAGTTGATTGCTTGGGACAAGGTATCCATGCACTCAAGGCCCTTCCACACAGCCATATAACACAGAATATCAAGGGAAAAATCCCACAATGTCTGGGTTATCCGAGTCCACACTGCCACATATTCCAGTTCAAAGCAGATAATGTGGGATTTTATTCAGCTGTGTGGAAGGGGCCCCAGGAGTAAATCTAGTTTTTCATAAGAAGTGTGATTATGCAAGATTAAGTATGTCTTTCCTGAACTGTATCATACAGTCTCAGTTCATTCAGTCCATTAAACATAGCTCTACAACTAGAATTACTTTTTTGGATTTAAATGGAAATCTGGGATAATTGACAACAAAATCTTAAGGTCTGAGGGGAAAAAACTCCCACAATGATATCAGAGTATGTGTTGAGCAGCATGGGAGGCCAAGCAGCACCTAAGGGACCTCTGATGGCAATGTCAAATAAAACTTCCACTTAATTACCTTCTGAACTTAGCCATCTAAGAAGGACCAAGGCCACTGTACAGTAATTGATGGAGATGGTGGTTGTTGGATGGTGTGTTGTGGGGACTGTAGGTGGATGATGTATCGTGGGGACTATAGGATTTAATTGACCCCCCCCCCTCCCCGTACTGATAGAAGCGGGTCTATGAGCAAAAGATGGATCTGTAGTTGCATATCCTCTTATAAGTCCAACTCCAGCCAAATAAATATTTGTTTTGAATAGCATAGGGAAGAAACCCCTGTGGTGTTTGTTTTGCTCTCTGTGCCCCTGTTCAGAAGATTTCACCACATGTTCTGTTCCTGTGATAATTGGATTTTGAAAATATTGGCTTGTTGTAGAAACAAAGATTAGTGATAAAGCTTCAGATACACCTTATTCCCATGATACTTATTTAAGGAGTGAATTTCCTTTCCTAGGAGTAAATTTTTCTCACTTCCTAGTTGTCTCATCCTCATTCATAACTATGAGTCATTTGTTAGTCTGATGTTTGTACCTTGAGAACTGCCTATAAAGGGGATTTGTTTAGATATCACAGCCAAAGTCTCCCATTGTAAATGGTGCACATTGCTCATTCTCACCTGCAACTTGGATTAATTGAGGATAAATCTCTTAGACTGGGGAAAAAAAGAAGAAAGAAGTCAGAAAATGTGACATCTCTCTACTTGCCAACTTGTTGGCACAAGATAAATTGGTCTTAGTATTTAGCAATTCCTTTCTTTCAGATTCTCTTTCTCTTTGACCTGAAAGATTTATTAATCTAACCAATAAATAGATTCAAGTTTCAGCATTAATAGGCAGACATGTATGCAACCTGGAATCCATGTATTATAAGGTCCAGCAGAGATCTTTAGAGAGTTCCAAACACTTCTACATAATGCTGATCTTCTTCCACTTTGCACATATCTTTATTCATGACCATCCAGAAGTAAACAGCAGCATAGTAATCCCTCATAATCACTGGCTTCCTTACAACACAAAAATTGACATATTAAAACCTGCTGTAAATTCATTTCTTCACTTCAAAGGATAGAACTGTTGTTCACATCTAAAACAGCTGCTTCAAAGCTTTAGAGTCTTCCTGAAATCAAACTTATAAAACACCTTCTGAAGAAGAAGAAAGTATGCCTTAGAATAACTATTCACAAATATAGTGAAATCAAAGATGACTACCCACACCAAATACTTACCCATGTGTATTTTTTTAAGATTAAATAAATTACTGAATCTTTTGGCTAATATTATACTAATTATATATTGCCTTGCCTAAAATTTCAAAGTAATATAAGTGAAGACCTGTATTTTGATGCCGATGAATTCCTATTCATTATGCCAAATTAAGATTTTTTTAAAAAAGTGTGATATTTAGAAATATATTTCATAAATGTAAATCATGCAATTAAAAAACCTAAAGTCTGGACACAAACTAAGTCATAATAACCTTGGAAGCACCAGGAATAGGCACTGTGTTCTAAGAAAACACAACAAAATCAAACATTTATTAATCATTTAGTAAACATTTAGGCTATCGAAGACTCAGAGCTTTAGAATTTACTTACAACATAGCATGTTAATGGTGATGATTCAACATAAAAACAGACATAAACACTACACATAAAACACACACACACACACACATCTATATATATAAAAGAGTGATGGCATCAGGGCAGCGGACAAAACAACAAAACTACAGGCCACCCAACCTCGAAATTTGACAACACAACCCATCATTCATGGCTCTAGGTTGATACAACAAAAAGAAAAGAAAAATAAAATCCTAATTACAGGGAGAGGAATAATAGTTTTTATCCAATTGCTGCCAGTTTGAAGGCTAAGCTCCGCCCACTTGGTCTCCTAGCAACCTACTCAGCCCAGGGGACAGGCACAGTTAGGCCTCACTTAGGCCTTTTCCACAGATTATCAGATTTTAACTGGATTATATGGCAGTGTAGACTCAAGGCCCTTCCACACAGCTATATAATCCATTTATAATCTTATATTATCTGCTTTGAACTGGATTATCTTGACTCCACACTGCCATATAATCCACTTCAGTGTGCATACTAAACATAAAGACAACCATACAACAGACATTCAATACCACCACTACCTCAACAATTTCTCACCAACACCACCAGACAATGCCACAGCAACGCGTGGCCGGGCACAGCTAGTATATATATATAGTAACAAAACTGAAATGTAAAAATATCACTGCCTTGTATAATCAAATGATTATCTACTGTTAAAATGTTTTCATATAATGTAATCACAGGTTTCATCTCAATGAAAGGTTCTACATAGAGATGTTACCATCACAAAGGCCTTTTTCTCTTGAATTTAACTTATTGTTTTAGTAATTTAGTTATCTTAGCATTTTCTTTCCAGCACAAGAAGATCTTTAAAAAAAACGCAACGTTCATGAAGTTTATTCTTAGAAAATTTGAAAACTATACACCATTGAAGATTCTCTTTCTCTTTGACCTGAAAGATTTATTAATCTAACCAATAATGTGTTAATCCACAATATATATCTATAAACACACACACACACATGCAATTTCTGAACAGGAAACAGAATGCATTTTCATGTAAAAAGCTGCTGCAAAAATAAAAAAGCTGTTTCTATACAAAACAACTACATACATGTTTTTGTGTGGAATATGTCCTGAAAATGCAAAAAGCTGGATTGCAGTTAAACATCAAGAAAACCAAGATCATGGCAACTACACCTATTGATAACTGGCAAATAGAGGGAGAAAATGTGGAGGCAGTGAAAGACTTTATATTTCTAGGCACAAAGATCACTGCAGATGCAGACTGCAGCCAGGATATCAGAAGATGTCTACTTCTTGAGAGGAGAGCAATGGCCAACCTTGACAAAATAGTGAAGAGCAGAGACATCACACTGGCAATGAAGGTCCGCATAGTCAAAGCAATGGTATTCCCCATAGTAACCTATGGAATGCTGAGCGAAGGAAGATAGACACTTTCGAACTCTAGTGCTGGAGGAATGTCCTGAGAGTGCCTTGGACTGCAAGAAGATCCAACCAGTCCATCCTCCAGGAAATGATGCCCGGCTGTTCACAGGAGTGAAAGATATTAGAAGCAAAGCTGAAGTATTTTGGCCATATCATGAGGAGACAGGAAAGCTTGGAAAAGATCACGATGCTGGGGAAAATGGAAGGAAAAAGGAAGAGAGGATGACCAAGGGCAAGATGGATGAACGGTATCCTTGAAGTGACTGGCTTGACCTGGAAGGAACTGGGGGCGGTGACAGCCAACAGGAAGCTCTGGAGTGGACTGGTCCATGACGTCACAAAGAGTCAGAGATGCCTGAGCAGCAGCAGCAATCTTGGAGTATGAGTCTTTTAGCTAAATTAAGAACATGACAGCATTTGTCAACAGTCAAGAAATTATCATTAGAACAATATTTGAAACCTTTTGAATATTCTTTATATCCTTACTCCTGAAGTCTTCACTTTACCTCATTTGACAGGAATAGTGTGGTCTGAATAGCTAAGTATGGAAAGATACACTCCTTTAAGGTAGGGTTACCATATTCCAGTTCCCCAAGTATTGTGATATTATGTGCATGTTTTTATTATATGCAAATTAAGTTCAACTGTTTTATTGTTTTTTATCCCAATATTTTTGCCTTGGCATCATTTTTACTGGTTTTAAAGAACACTCACACTTGATATTTCAATAAAGTCTTGCCAATGAGGTAATGTGGTTAGCTGATCTGAAGCAATAAACTAGATGTTTATTCTTTTTATCAAGGCTGGAGTAGGAAAGGGGTTGAATTCTTCACTCTAACTATATTGTTCATAAATCTAAGAGATATTTGCTTTCATTATCTCTGATCTTGTAATTGCTGCTGTTGTTCTGATGAACTGCCTTCACACCATTTTTAAGGGGAAACCATATGATCATTATAAATTTGGGAATGAGATGGAAAATTACAACTGGTGAATTGTTAGCCACACGTGAAGTGAGTACAAGCTGTAAAGATCTTTATGTGATAGCAGACTGGAGACCATTGAAAGACCTTGCAAGCACAAACACCTTGTGTCTTGTTGGTGGGAAGGAGAATATTATTCCATTCAGAAGATGTGCCAGATCTCGTGTTGTCTTCCTTTTAAAAAATAGGCAGATTATTGATCAAAATCTGGAGTCCTGTAAGAACCTGCCTGCTGTGGAACAGGGAGAAAACTATTCAGGGATTGGGGAGGGGGGCAACATTCCCCTGGAGATATAAAATCCTCATCTCAGAGAATGCTGGTCACCCATTATTACTGTTTCTTTTTCCACAAAGATTTGGGGAAAGCACTCCAGCAATTATCAATTGTTAACATTTAGGAAACTGTTACAATTAAAAGCTGAGATTCCTAGTTTTCACTATAGTCATACAGAATTAAAATTTTGCTTTCTCCAATTTTCCTATTTCTCCTCCTTTCATATTCTTCTTTTTCCTAAATATCTTAAGCATTGAAGTTGAAATCAGCAGCATGTTAATGTGGAGACAAATCAACTCTGAGTTTTAGTGTGAACTGTAAAAAAAAAAAAAGCTAACCAAATTCCTGGGCCCATTTTGTTTAGATTAAAACCCATCTCCCTGTATCGAAGCCAATAATAACTACTGGTGGAAGCAAATCAGAGTCTTAAGGTTCACATTTCTGACTGCAAACATGAGAATAACCTGCTCACCACAGGGCACAATACTATAATTTATGTAGTGCCTAAAGAATAGCATTTTATTTTTCTCCTTCTTTTCTTCAAATGAGAACAGTTTGCATTTGCCGATAAAATATAATGGCAAATAAAGCATTAGTTTCCTACTAACTAAACAGTGGATAACCTAAAGTGATATGATTAAGCCTTTTGCTGCATCATTATTGCTGCTGATTTCGAAGAGGTGATCGCTAGGTACTGGAATTGCTTATTAGTAGTACAAGTGAATTCTCTACCCATCTATCCACTTGAGGTAATGGAATTGTCTGTGTAAAAAAATAAAAAAATAAATGTAGCCATCTATGAGTGTTCTTTGTTTGAACAAGCAAAAATATATCTCAAAACAAGAGGAACGGATGATGATAAATCTCATGGAAGTGGCACCTGCTGTAGAACATCATTTACTTCATTTGGACCGTTCTGTTTACTTCTGCCTTATCTAAGTAATCATGTGGAGAAATAAATCATAAAAGGCATACAAGATGTTCGTATAAAATGAAAGTTCAAAAAAGCATGGACAATTGTGGAGAGTCTAGGGGGCTGAACCCCAGATTGGGGCCACATTGTCACTCTGGATATAACCATAGGTGATATCACATCACTTTAAGATTTCTTTTGTCCAGTTTCTGAAAGGCATTATGGAAGAATTGTGGATTGTGGACAGTTATTTTTTTCTGTTTAGGACCAGCAATGAAATTTTAGAAAGCTTTTGTGAATGTGGGAGCTTTGGGAGTATCTGAGGCTGCAAAATCAGTCTCTGGGGACTCCATAATTTCCTGTTCCTAAACATTGACTCATTAACTGTGTATAGTTTTCTAGAGATTAGAACAAGAACACAATACCGGTAGATGAAAACACAGGTTAAGCATCCCTTATTCAGAATTCCAAAATTCAAAATACCCCAAAATCCCAAAGTCCACAAGGGGGGCTGAGATAATCTCACTTTTACTTTCAGGTGGTTCAGTGTAGATAAACTTTGTTTCCTGCATAAAATTATTAAAACTATTTTATAGTAAGGTAAAGGTTTCCCCTGACGTTAAGTCCAGTCATGTCTGACTCTGGGGTTGATGCTCATCTCCATTTCTAAGCCGAAGAGCCGGCGTTGTCCGTAGACACCTCCAAGGTCATCTGGCCGGCATGACTGCATGGAGCGCCGTTACCTTCCCGCCGGAGCGGTACCTATTGATCTACTCACATTGGCATGTTTTCAAACTGCTAGGTTGGCAGGCACTGGAGCTAACAGCGGCCGCTGACGCCGCTCCCAGGGTTTGAACCTGGGACCTTTCGGTCTCCAGCTCAGTGCTTTAACGCACTTCACCACCGGGGCTCCTATTGTATATAAATGACTATTTAAAGTATATATATATGAAACTGAAATTAATTTTGTCCCATTTGAGATACTTCATTATGTACATATATGCAAACACAATTATTCCAAAATCAAAAAAAAATCCAAAATGTTCTTGGTTCCAAGCATTCAGTTAAGGCATACTCAACTTGTTGCCTTGTTAGGGATGTTTCAAATTCCTTACTACCTGTGCTGCTTAGGGCACAAATAATTCATTTTGGACATCCATCTGCTAAAACTGGCTGGCAAACTTCTGACTGACGTGTCAAACGCAGCCCACCACTGGGTACTGCAGCCTGCTAGGTATTTGAGAACACAATTTTTTGAGTTGTGAGCAGGGAGAAGGATCACAAAGGAGTATCAAGCTTCTGACCTGGAGGACAATGTGAAATTTTGGCAGCCTTGACGTGATGGCTCAGCAGGTGTTCTGGTTTTTGTTACAAGATTTCTCAAGAAGATAATCTGAAAGACAGAGTCAGTCTTTTAGGATAATTTTCAGAACTGTTCCAATGATTCTGAAGCACACAGAAAGGAATAGATACTAACTAGGTCATTTTTTGATCTATATTATGTGCCAACATCTTCCTTCACTTCATTATAATACAGGACAATTGCTTTATTCCTTAATTTGATGTATTTTATCCAACTTTTTGGCTAAGAAGGTTCCTAAAGCAGCTTACATGCAATCAATAAAAGGCAGTCTGCCCTGTAGGCTTACAATCTAAGAAGTCATTATACAAAAAGTTTGAATAGAAAGGGAGAGATGAAACAAATAGCCTTGGCTGGTGGCATTATCTGGTTTCTCACCTCATCTCCCCTTGCTGTACAATGGTGGAATGGCTTCCAGAACTGACAGTCAAAGAAGGAGTCTTTAGGGAGTTGTTCTTTGAGCAGGGAGGAAGAGATGGAAGCCAGGAAGTATATTTATTATAAGGTAAATGTCTGCACATTTTATTGAGCAGTAGTAAAAAGGTCGGCTAATATGAACTGCTTTATTCTGGTTTAATTTGCAATCCAAGACGCTCAAGTGAAATTTTGTATGCTACATAGAAAATAGATGTAAAAAATATCCCCCTTCCCATAGTTATTACATTAAAAAATAATTGTTAAAATGTATACAAGCCATATTTGTTTCACCTAGTGGACTGGTTTGTTCAATTCTATTTTAATATGTGTATGTTGTGGGTTTAAAATTTTACTTTATAATGTGGTGATCCTCCTTATATCTCAATCAAGAGATTAAAGTGGGATATAACAACAGCAGCAGCAGCAACACCCAAATGAGTATTGGAATATTGTCCCCACATGAGCCACCCCGAGTCCCTTTGGGGAGATGGAGGCGGGATACAAAAATAAAGTTATCTTCATCATCATCTACCAGAGTGTAATGGAATGTCTTCTTATCAACATTAATTTGATTGTCATGGAACCAGTGTGACATAGCTGTTTGTATGTTGATTATGACTGTCAAGGTACAGATACCACAAAGTCAGTCCCAAGTACAAAGTAACAATAGTTTAATGAAGATACAGCTCAAAAGAATAAGAAATGCTTAACAGCAGCAAATTAGCATTAAAAAACAAACACAGACCAAGTGGTCAAAAAGGAGGTAAAACAGAGAGTCTCAAAGTCCTAAAAAATCCCAACCCACTAACCAAAATATCTGGCAGAGGAGAAACACTCGCTATCATTTCAACGAACACATTCCAAGATGAAGTAAAGTCATAGTCAAGTCGGTCCAGGGGTCACCACAGCAAACAGGATACAGCAGCAGCGTCAAACATTCAATCCAAAGTCAGGACACAAGAGTGAACACAATGTCCAGAAGCAATCCGAGGTCCAAACCAAGAACAGTAGCAAATCCCAAAGAATCCACAAAGTTCAGGAATCACGACCCAACATAACATGCAACCCAGCACACACTTTGCCAGTGTCAGGTCCCTGGCTGCTGGGCACCAATAACCTTACACAGAGGCCAGTCTCTATCTAATATCTTTATTAAAGAAATATATAAAATCAATAAAAACAAGTGTAGAATATAGTTCAGAAGCAGACCTTTCAAATGAGGTCAAATATAGTCCAAAAATGTATTGTCCAATAAATGATATTAGAGTTCAAAGTTTTAATCCACTTGACCGAAACACACACTTTGCCAAGCAATAGTGTGGGGAAATAACAGAGTCTTAGAGTCCAATGAAGCTTGACAACAAGGCTGGAAATAAACTTGATTCTTGACTAGGTCCGTGACTGGAGACAAGGCAAAACATGAAGCATGAAGCAGGGTCCGTGGTAAAACCGCGAGGCAGGGCAAGGCTTGAAGCTTGATCCGGGGAGCAAGGAACTGGGGATACGAAGTCCACACACGATCTCTCTCCTGAAGGTGATCAATTGACTCCGCAAAGAATCCCTCGCGCCAAACACCTATATTGGGTCTCGTTTTCCTGCCAACAGAACTCTTTCCCTAGAGAACGGGAAGCAAAACCCAACTCTGTCCAGATGTGTGACTCCTTAGAATTTCCCAAGGGAAGCAGGCCTAATCAGCTTGATGTTTGGCAGCGATGCGTAAACTCCTCCGTTGGGCTTCTCTGACTCCCCTTTCTCTAGAATAAGATTCCTTCCTGGGAAACGGAGGGGAGTTCTGCCCAAGGCCTGTTTGGCTGAATTCTTGAGGGCAAACATCAACATCCTGCAGGTGAAGGGACTCCGGCTCTTGCTGAACCGGCGAAAACCCCATGTTTTCCTCTTCGTCTGCCACAATAGTACTAGGAACAGGACCACAAGGCCCATGAGTCATCACAGCCAGTCACAAGGTCCCTATTGCAACCAGCCCTCCTTTTATTACAAACCTTCCTCTGAGTTGCAATCAGCCAACACCCCATCCTCAGCTGCTCCTACATTCTCCTCCAAACTAAAATCAGACAACACCCCACGCTCAGCTGACAGTTGTGCTGCCCGAGCTGCTCTTTGCCTTGCCTGCCAAGCAGCCCTTCTCTTGTTTCTACTTACATCCACCCAAACAGCAGACAAATCATCTTCCCTCCAAGTTTCATTCCCAACAGATCTTCTGAATATGCCACTACTTGTATGCTCCTCACCCACTTCTGCTACTTTTGTCCAATCCATCTCATCCACAACCTCATCAGTGTCACTCCCAGCACTTCTCATAGAAACTGCTTCATTGTCAAACCCATCACTCCCATCAAATCCTTCAAAAGACTCTTCATCAGTGGGTTCAGTAAGTATTTGCCGAATCCTCTTCTGCTGTTGCTCTTCTATAGGATCTTGTTCCCGAGTAGACCTTTCTGCCTGCCTACTCTCCAACTCTCTGTTGTTACTACTACACAGAGACTCATCCACAACAATGACTCTGGGGGACAGGGTTCAAATTTCCTCTCAGCCATGTTAACTCACCAGGTGACCATGGACAAGTCATAAATATTTAGCCTTAGACACACCATGAGGTTTGCCTTAGGGTTGTCATAAATTGGAGACAAACTGGGAAAACACAAGAACCAAAAGATGTTTGTATCATCACGTTTGTTGTTTTTTCTTTTTTCTTTCCATAACAGGTTCTTCATTTTTAAGGCATACATACTTATTAAATATGTATAATATAGATGGCTGAAACTATTTGCTTAATTCATTTTTATTTAATCTGATTTACTTATTTTAATAAATTGTTTCATAAATTTAGTGAAAATAACTTAGGATCTTTTAAACTAAACATGTGATGATTATGTATAATTCACAAATTTCTCCATGCCTATGAATACACCCTGACTAGAAATCCATATCAGGATCAAGATGCATGTCTGCTGGTTTCTGAATATTTACTTCTCCAATAGTTTAATCTGACAGAAGCAACAGATAATTGTATGAGTTTTTCCCCCCTTGTGCAGGCATATTCAGAAAATCACAGTTGTCAAGTACATACAAATTTCACATGTGTTTTGTTTTGTGCACACTAGTCCTCGTATTTATATGGGTTTTTTTGTTGAAAAAGCACAATTTCTTCACGGAAAATAAAATTTCTGCTTTCTGCAATAAATATTGTACTTGGAGACTTCTTATGCAAAGATTTTGTACATGTTTTTAGCACAGAAAAAACTTTTTCTGTGCAGAACTATGTATGTTATTTTGTACAGAAAAAGGTGTTTCCTACTCAGAATAGGTTGAGGGTTTTTTTCTGAAAAGAAAGGGATGAGTGGCAATAATTCCAACACGATAAAGCATGTGAGTTGGGTGTAGCCCTCCAAGGTCGCTTACCCAGTTCCGCACTAAAGTTTAGACTTAGGGTTGCCCTAAGTCCGAAATTACTTGAAGGCACACAACAACAATCCTAACTAATATGACTATCCCATAAGCAAAAAGCAGGCCCACACTTCCCATTGAAATACTGGTAAGTTTATGTTAGTTGAAATTGTCCTTCATTTTAAATATTGTATTGTTTTTTCATGTTTTTGCACTACAAAAGATATGTGCAATGTGCGTAGGAATTTGTTCATTTTTAAAAAACTATAGTCCAGACCCCCAACAGTCTGAGGGATTTTGAACTGGCACTCTGCTTCAAAAGTTTGAAAAGCCCTGCTGTACAGGTTATTGTCAACTCAGGATTATCCTTGCATTTACTATAATTTGAGAAACTTGAGTGGAATCCTATTGAGCAGTTGTGAATGTGTGACCTAATGTTATACACTTCTGCTGTCTCATTTCCTTGATCCCTGCATAATTTCTAGTTCAGGAAATACATTTGGACCCCCTCTATGAAACAATATTTGGCATGACGGATAATTGCAAAAGGAATTCTTCATGGAAACATTAGAGATTCTTCATGGACACATCAGTCAGCTGCTTCCTGGTCGATAGAAGAACAGATTTCCTTAAATCACAATGGCTGCTTCCCAGTGAATAAAGATTGAGGTGAGGGAATCAATACAGGGTTCATTGCATAGATCAATAACTATGATATTTATACATAATAAATCCCCAAAAGGATTCCAGCCCATGTTTAAATGTGTTTGATTATCTTTCCACCCCCACTTATTTACCTGTCTTGTGTGGGTGCTACCTTCAGATGAGATACATGAATTAGCATTAGAAAATATTCTTGGATAACATATTAATCTTTTTTTCAAGTAACGTTCTTCCTTTCACATTCCTTGGATGATAACAGAAAAATTTCTTGAAATGAAGAAAATAGTCTCCTTCAGGGCAATGTGATGAATGGCAAGTGACATATATATCTTACATTTCAATGGCAATTCACTGCTTCATCTTTGACTATTAAGAATTCTGCTAGCCTTCATAAGGTCCTCAGGTAACAAGTCATAAATCCACTGAGAAAACTCCAAGAAGCCAGTATTCCTGCAAACCATTTTTCTGGCATAGAGGAGATCTACACTGTACATTCAAAGAATTTAGTTTAGACAATGGTACAACTCCTCGGGTTATGGATTATGCAGACAGATTGATCTGCCAAAAAAACCGCCCTAAAACCAAACAAATTGATTTTGTTCTTCAGGCCAAATTCATAGCTATAGTATGTTTGTTTTTCTTTATCGGAATGTTTGAAACATAAAAACAGTAAATTATCTAAAAATCATTGTGTATCATGTTGAGAGCTCAACTCCATGAAATGATAGTAACATAATTAAACTCATAACGATAATTACATCATTCCAAAAAGAAAGTAAGAAACAATAAATTATTACACCACATGTTTTAATACATTGAAGGCATTGAAAGTATTCAAATATGCTCTGAATCAAACCACCTCTTACTGATAAACAAAATCCACATTCATAAATTCTGGTAAACTTTGTGAATATGGATTTTTATTTTCACAGAGTAACATATCAAGCTATTTGATCTGCTAGCACAAGGCTTCTTAAACTATTCTATCCCAAACCATTTCAGTTTGAAAATATTTTACATGACCCCAGGTATATATGTCAAGAGTCAGATGCCAATTAGCGAACAAAAATAGAGTTTACTCAGCAGATAAGCCAAAAAGTAATGTTAACACAGAAAAAACCTTGAAACACTTCACTATCAGTGCTTCAAGAGCAGTTCAAACAAAAATATAATTCAGCAACACAAGCAGTTAAAAACAAAGCTAAACAAACTTAGTGCAAACTGCACTTTCTGAGTCCAAGCCCTGCCAGCCAGCTCTGTAGTTTTCAAAGGAACAGTTCCCAAAAGAAAACACCAAATTGGTCAGGAAACAAACAAACAAACTAAGAATGCAGTAGACTGCTTCCACAATGTGGATAAAGTTGAAGGCTCCAAAAGGATGGTGAAAAGACGTCGTCCGGGATTCCAAGGTCAGGTCAGGAGATAACAGCGGTGTCCAAAGAGCAAGCCAGGAGTCAAAAGCCGATAGTAGTCATCAATCACAGGGCGAAGGCAGTAGCAAGGTCAAATTCCGGTCCAAGGTCTGAAGAGGGTGCAGTCATCCAAAACAGGTCCACGATAAGACACAGCGAGAGCCAAGCTAGGTGATAACAGCAGATTCAAATCATAGTCCAAGTCCAGTCTTCATGGAAACACAGAGATCCCAATGGCGCCTCAGCAACACCTTGCCACACGCAAAGTGCAGTGGTCAAACATTCCCATTTTATTCCCCTTCCTCCTGGGTGACCAAACACTCACACCCAAAAACCAGGTGTCCCAAATCTACTCAGAGTCTGAACTCCACACAGCTAGAGCTCGTGGATCTGGAGTACCTAGCAATTCGTCGGAGTCCCAATCATCCTGCCCACACTTAGCCCCATGAACACTTAAAGAACCATCCTCCCTTCTCCAAGCATCCCAATTGGGATCAGCTCCTGCAGAAACCCCAGGTTCAGAAGTATCCATAGACACCAAATCCCCAGACATCTCCGGTGGCTGTGCCCATTCAGTGCCCGCTTCCCCAGCCACCACCTGTTCCTCAGCATCCATCTCCCCATCTGAATCTTCCTCAGAAGATCCCCCATATAGCTCTCTAAGTTGCTTCCTGCGCAACTCCTCCAGTGAACCCTCATCACGAGGGTTTTTTCTTCCTCTTCGAATTCCATCCCCATCAACCATAATCCCCGAAGGCGCAGTCACAACAATATAGGTATATAAAATAGGTGTAAAACCAAACATTTCCTAAAAAAACAAATTGGCATTTGAAAAACTTGCCAAATAGCTTATTTTCTTTTTTACGAGGTACAGGTGAACCATCTTTTGCAGAGTGCACTGTAAACACTGCACAACAGATTTGTTTAATGTCTAAAACAATCAATAAGTGACATTAAAAAAATCTTTACTCTTGCCAGTGTTTGGATACTCCAATATGGAGCTAAGGACTCCATTTGGGAATGGTACCCACAGTTAAAGAAGCAGTGTGCTAGCACACAGTAACAACTGCAGTATTGTTTGGGAATGACTATTGAATAGTTTGTGTCGTGAATGAGTCTTCTGAGGCTGTGAGTGATAATGGTAGGATCAGGAGGGGAAGGAAGAATCCTCGCGAGGAGGGCTCGCTGGAAGATTTACATAGGAAGAGAGTCAGGGAGATAGATGAGGAATCTTCAGATGAGGATTCATTTGGGGAGTTGGAAGGGAATCCTGAGGTGGAAATGACTGTTGAGGACCCGGTGGTGGCGGAAGGGGTTGGCATTGACTGGGCACAGGCTCCGGAGGATCTTGGGGAGGAAACTGGGCTCATGGATGCTGAGGACGCAGGAGAGGCTTGGGTTTCTTCAGAAGCAAACCCCACATGGTCTGCCTGGAGGAATGAGGGTGATTCTGCAGGTGTGGACAGGGTTGGGCATAGGCAGAGTGAATTTGACTTTGATGAGGAACTTGGGATGCCTGATCCAAAGGCTTTGGCTGTTTGGAGCTCGGATTCTGATGAGGAGTTTGGGACACCTGATCCTAAGGCGTTCGTTGTTTGGACACCCAAGGAAACCTAAATAAATTGGGGTTTTTTTGGCCATTGTCCCTTGCGTGTGGCAAGGTGTTGTTGGGCACCATTGGGTTTCCTGTATTTGACTCCGAAGACTGGCTTGGGACTTTACAACCGATTCAAGTTTGATCCGGGTTATTCTACGACGGAGGGCTGGATGTGTGGGTTTTCTGTGTGGACCGCATTGTTATTACTATTTTGCATTAGCTGCTGCTTGCCTCCATTGTCTTGGCTCTTTGTGTTATCCTGCAATGTGGACCTCACTGTGACAACTTCACCCTTTGGACCTTGGACCGGAACTCGAATGGACATATCTCTTCGCTCTTAACTTCGGCTTGGCATCATTCCTGTGTTCGTGGCTGACTTCTGTTGCTGACCGCTGGCTTCACCTTCGACTCCGACACTGTTCTCCAATCCTGACTCTGGACCGGTTTGACTTCGCTACAACACTTCGTTCCCCTGACGTTTGGCTTGGTTTTCGACTCCACAGCGGCCCGTTGCCATTGCCTCAGCGTTTTTCAACATTGTTTGCCTGCGCTGCTTTTGGCGAAGAACTTTCAGCCCGGTTTGGGCTTTCTTTTAGTTTTGGGCTTTTTGCTGTGCTTTTGGGTTTTGGGAAGGTTTTGAGCCTTTGGGAATTCTTGCCCTTGTTTGTTTTGCTGTTTTGACTTTGCCTTGCAATTTTGAGCTCTTTCCGAACACTTTGGTTTTAATCCGGATTATATCTCTGGATAATCCGGATTATATTCCGGTTTGCATTTTTTGGGGTTTCTTGCTCTGAACTGTTAATTCACACTGAAGTGTTGTGAGCTCTCTGGACTTTGTGCTGAGCTTTTTTGAGTTATTTTTGAATAAACTATATTTATCTTACTGGTTGGCGTCTGACCTTTGACAGTTTGCCAGACTAGCATAAATACATAATCTGAATGTATTACATTAATTTCTTGTTGTTATTCTTATCCTTATTATCATTAGTAGTAGCAGTAGTTATAGTAGTAGTAGTTGTAGAATAGTAGTGTCTCATTCAACTTGTTTCTGACGCATGGCAATCTTGCATCAACCCTATCATGTGGTTTTATTGATATCATGGGGTATCATGATCACCCAATGAGTTTCCCTGTAGTAGTACAATATCATAATAATCAGCATCACAACATCATTCTATACTGTAATGTAGGCTGCTTTGAGTCTCCTTGTAGAGAGATAAAGCAGGATATAAAAACATAATAATTAATAATAATACACAGAGAAGCTATTGTGGCAGGGGATTGGATCCCTGGGACGTGAACTCAGCATCACATAAATGACGTATTTCACCAACCATACCTTTTTCCATGGCATGCTCCTACAAAGATGATTGCATTTAAAGCAGCCTTATATATGGGTGTGTTTCCTGGACTGAGTCAGTGCTCTAGCCTTAATCATGTGTAAGGTAGTTCTAAAGATATGAATAATTATTTTAAAAAATCTTTCACCCCTGTTTTGTGCACACAGATCTGCAAAGAGAAATCTATGCTGCAGATATCTCTTCACACATCAGTGAAATAGTGATATATTTCACTTTAACATAAAAGTATTTGATATAACTTTCATGTTCTTAATTTAGCTAAAAGACTCATACTCCAAGATTGCTGCTGCTGCTCAGTCGTTTAGTCGTCTCTGACGCTTTGTGATTTCATGGACCAGTCCACTCCAGAGCTCCCTGTTGGCTGTCATCGCCCCCAGTTCCTTCAAGGTCAAGCCAGTCACTTCAAGGCTACCATCCATCCATCTTGACCTTGGTCAGCTTCTCTTCCTTTTTCCTTCCATTTTTCCCAGTATCGTGATCTTTTCCAAGCTTTCCTGTCTCCTTATGATGTGGCCAAAATACTTCAGCTTTGCTTCTAATATCTTTCCCTCCAGTGAGCAGCCACTGGGCATTATTTCCTGGAGGATGTACTGGTTGGATCTTCTTGCGGTCCAAGGCATTTTCAGGATTTTCCTCCAACACCACAGTTCAAAAGTGTCTATCTTCCTTCACTCAGCCTTTCTTATGGCCCAGCTCTCGCAGCCATAGGTTACTATGGGGAATACCATTGCTTTGACTATGCGGACCTTCGTTGCCAGTGTGAAGTCTCTGCTCTTCACTATTTTGTCAAGGTTGGCCATTGCTCTCCTCCCAAGAAGTAAACGTCTTCTGATTTCCTGGCTGCAGTCTGCATCTGCAGTGATCTTCGCGCCTAGAAATATAAAGTCTTTCACTGCCTCCATGTTTTCTCCCTCTATTTGCCAGTTATCAATAGGTGTAGTTGCCATGATCTTGGTTTTCTTGACGTTTAACTGCAACCCAGCTTTTGCACTTTCTTCTTTTACCTTGGTGATAAGGCTCCTCAGCTCCTCCTCGCTTTCGGCCATCAAAGTGGTATCATCTGCATACCTAAGGTTGTTAATGTTTCTTCCAGCAATTTTAACTCCGGCCTTGGATTCCTCAAGCCCCGCATGTCGCATGATGTGTTCTGCATACAAGTTGAATAGGGAAGGTGCACTCCTTTCCCAATCTTGAACCAGTCTGTTGTTCTGTGATCAGTTCTTACTGATTGGAAAGAGAAAAATTCACCAGCCATGCTTCATTTGACAGATAAAGCACCTTACAGTTTTAACCACACACCAGTTTAAATAGAACAAAAATGAGTTTCAAGTTTATTTGTTTGCTTGCTTTTGCCGGGGGGGGGGGGGAGGGGGGCGGGATGTGATCGGCTCATATGAATATATTTGTGTTTCCCACATTCCTCCATATTCATCTATTGACTTTTTTTTACAGCTTTTGCTTTTCTCTGTCTTTTCCATACATTTATATATTAAATATCCAATAAAAATGTCTGGAATCATTCATCTATGCAAGAGCTTTCAGATCAAGATAGCATTTGAGTTTAAAGCATTCTCACTGAGTTCAAAACCTATGGCAATTAAATTCATCCCTACATGAGAAACCCAGTTCCAAGTTAGAAAACAACAATATTCATAACATCAGCAGCCAAAGAGCCAAAGGAAAGGAGCTTAGCTTTACATGTTCTGGATCAGATCATTTCAACTGTGATTAATTTGCTTATAGGATGGAACAGTACACTGGAATAAAAGAAGTTATTTGAAAACCTAGCCAATTTTGTCCTACTTTTAGGGGAAGCTTACAATTTTGACTTTTGTAACCCCTTATTAACGAGAGCTACTGCTTTTCTGAGAACATTAATGAGAAGTTGAATGCTTTCCAGGAGAGCAAACAAAATAACTTCTGATCAAGTTCTCAGGCAAAGAAAAGCTGTGTCAGATGCTCACTTGCATAGGTAATATTTGAGTTGAGTCCAAATCCACTTTAAAGGGGTCAAATGGCTTCAAAGGTCATCAGGAACTAAGATAGATATAACTTTCTGAATTATTCTTTTCCTTTCAGATTTAGAGTAAGGTAAGGAATAGATGAATGAAACAACTGAATAGTATTGTTTGTAAGTAAAATCTGGAGCCCAGTAATTACAATATGTTTAATTAAAGTTAGGTACATTAATACGATTATAATGTTGAATAATATTACAAAGCAAAATACATTACTTGATAAAAAGTATTTCTATGAGTCAACGAGCATCCAGTGGCTGTTACAGAATTCCAATGATGTAAGCATAGAATTCATCACCTTAAGTCCATGATCGGATATTGTGTTTTCTCAGTAGGAAATGTCATTGTATTTGGAATGCTCTGACTCTTAGAATTAAAATGTTTTTCAAGAGAGCAGTGATGACTGCTGATTAATGGTATTCATGTGAAAATCGTTGGTGAGATATGACATATCTCATGTTGCAGGCAGGGTGCCACTAGTCAATCACATATATCATCATCATAGGCTATCACTCATGGCCAAGTATGATTGTCTTCAAAGGTAAGAGTCTTGGTGATGTGTCCATAAGTGACTGTAGAGACCTATTCTGAATCCACATGGTTTTTTGCATTTCTATCTGAAGGTAGTCTGGACAAGGGTTTGCTTGATGTACACTCCTCTTGGCACATTCCTCCCTTTTGCACGCTATGTGTGCCTCTTTAAAATCCACAACAGTGTTGGTATATAACATTGGAGGATTGCAGGCAAGACAAATAATTGTACAATTTTCTTCCCCACTGTGAAAATGTCCTCAAAAATTGTGTAATTTTCAAGGATTATTTATCAAACACAACCAAAACAAAGCTACCATATATCAGTGTCTGGACAGAAATATGATTCTCTGCACAGAAAAATCACAGTCTCTCTGCAGAAAATGCTATTTTAGCACAGAAAATACCTTATTCTGTGTAGGGTAAAAACATGCCTGTCATTTTGCTCAGTAGTTTTGGAATTGTAAACTTAATGTTCTTGTAAATGTTGGGGATTCACATTTACAGTTGCAAGCAATCAAATGTGACCAAAATCCCTTAAGTAGCAGCATTATCAGTAGTCATGGTGTCTGATAAAGAACATTGGTATGTGTTTGTTTCTTCAATAAACGATGTGTTACACGTAGAACCAGTATCTGTATTATATCACATTCAGCTCATAGAATCATTAAATCACAGCTACTGGCTGTGCAGGTTGGAGGCTGGCCGTTCTTTAACTATTCTTCCTGAAGTTATGTATTTATGTACAGTAGGTATATATGTATTTATTTATATTAATATACCACCTTCTCCTAAAGATTTTAGATCAGTATACAATAAAATCAGCTTCACAAATTCAAAACAATGTAATCAATAATATGATGCTAAAATTCTACCCCCCCCCTCGCCTGCCCAAATTAAATTTTTTAAAAATGGTGTGCATGTGAAGATTCCGGGTCCATTAGTAAACAATATTGGGTGGTGCCTGTTCAACAATTATGGAATTGAAAACTATGGTTATGGTCATGTCATTTTTGGGATTCATGTTTACAGTGATTGAAGAGGACCTTTGATTGATGGGCTTGTTAATTGCTGCCATTTGATAGTGTTTGTGGCAAGCCTTTCTTACTGATCTCTTCTAACTCTTAAGAAGACTAAGATTATTTATATAATCAAACTATTATTAATACCATTGCTATTTATGAATCAGATGAAATAAAATTAAATCAGGCCTCTTGTGTCCCTTCATGATAAATTACCAAATCTGTTCCTTAAAACCTACATTTTAAATCTAGTAGCACACCAACCAAAAGATTTACAAAGTACTGCAGATTGGAACACTTAGAAATGATTCCTTTGTTGTATGTACTGCAAAACTCCTACAGCAAATGCAGACCACTTACAACGGAATCTTGGAAATTGATCTTTACTTTCCTTTAAGTTGCTACAGCCAGCAAAAAGTTGCTAATTAGGCTTGTGCATGAAAATGTTGATTTTTTTTTTTACTCCTAAACCAAGGCCCCGTTCCCTTGAGTTTATTACGGGTCAGTTCAAAGCAATTCTCATCTTTCCTCCCCACAACAGTCTCTATCAGTTCTTATCAGCCTTTTCCCAATAGAAGTTTCCAAAATGTCTAGGTGTTATCTTTCTCTTCTCCCTGGTGCCTCTCACTGGCCTTGAACTGTCATGGAGGAATTATGGTGTCTTCACAACAGTAGTGGCCTTCTAATAAAAAGCTGATGAGAGAACTGGCTGTGGGAAAACCCCACAGCACCCTTCATTGTCTGATTGAATACATTCCAGGACTGAGAAAGCACTGCAGATATCATTACCAGCACCCTGAACTGTAGTGCTTCAGAAAAAGTAGGGTTTGGGGGTGCAACACTGATGCAGGGTCTCAGCTCATGTTTTTACTTGATATCACAATTAAGATAACATTAGCCTACCAAAGCAGAAGGGACACCCTTCCTATTTGAAAAACAGAACTGTATGTATCACACATTCTGTCCTGTATTCTCTGAAAGTGAAGGGTGGATAACTATAATGTCTTGGCAGGCAAAGTGTCTTGGGCTTGCCCTGATAACCTTTATAGTATCCGGGTTATTAGAAGAAGGCATTGTTTGTTTTGGGATGTTAGGTAATATCACTGACGTTTGGTCCAGATCCATCGTTGGCTGGGTTCAGTGCTGTCTGGGTAAGGGTGAACTACAATTCCCAGGGCAATCACCCCCAAACCCTGCCAGTATTTGCAGTTGGCCATGCTGGATCTGTATGCCAAGTTTAGTCCAGATCCATTGTCAGCTGGGTTCAGGACTCTCTAGATAAGGGTGAACTACAACTCCCAGATCTGAGTTTAGACACCCCCAAACCAGGCTTGCATGTACAGTTGGCCATGTTGGATCTGTGTGCCAAGTTTGGCCCAGATCTGACATTAGCTGGATTCAGTACTTTCTGTATACAGGTGAACTATAAATCCCAAAATCAAGGTCCATTCCCATTAACCCCTGTAGTATGTTCAGTTGGTCATAGGGCTTCTCTGTGGCAAGTGTGGTCCCAGTCCATTGTTGGTTGGGTTAACAGTGCTCTCTGGATGTAGGTCAAGTACAAATCTTGTAAATCTTGATGAATTCTCCCCAAACCTCTTGCTCAGTTGCTGATCATTTCCTCTGTTTTGCTGTGTTCCATAGGAAAGGGTAGGAAAGGGTTAAAGTAGAGGAAGTGGGGTGGGGTCATGCAAATTAAGAAACCTTGAGAAGTCCATTATGAAGGAAAAACAGAACATCTAGGATGAAATTGTCCTCACATGAAAGCTTTCACTTGGGTGGCGGGCAGAATGGTGTTTGTGGAAGACACTGTCAGGGTTTGGGCTGCATGTTCATGGCGCTCACTATAACCTGCATATCAGTGGAGAGAGGGCCATTGGTATCTCCTGCTCAGTGAACTATAGCTGTTTGTGGAGGCAAGACGCTGTCTGTGTAAGTGGACACCTCCTCCATATACACACATACACATTCTTCACTTTTATTATGTATGTAGATATTTGTTGTCCTCTGCATTTACCATTTCGAATTCCACATTTCCTTTTCAGAATGAGGGCAGAACAATTTTCTAGCCTAAAGTGTCCTTAATATATTTGAGTTGGTTGATAGATCAGCCTCTTTTAGACATCAAAAAGCAACATTTGGCATTCTATTTATCATCTTGGCACATACTTTCAATAATGTCTGCAGTGCTCCATAGGTATTATTTACCTTGAATTTTCATTTTCTTTCCCAGATGAATGCTTATTATATAAAGGAAGAAAGTGAAACAAAACAATCTAACAAACAAAAGCCAATAACCCAACAACCACCATTCCTATATCCAGTCACTACTGTCAATGTCTGTATAAATCAAATCCATTCAAAAGCAGGACAACTGAAAAAGATTCAAATTGCTATTGATGTGTGTTTCAATATTAACTCTTGGAAAAGAAAAAGAATTACAATGACCGAATAGTTGGCAGATTTTCTACTGCAAGAAATTTCACTGCCATTTTTTTCTTTCATGCAAGGATTCATCCAAAACTTTGTTTTAGGCACAATTATGTATATATGAATATATAGTTATATTAACTACATTGTCTAATTCAGATATATTCAAAATATGATTGATATGATTTTATTATTGTTTTGAAATTGGGCAATCATTTTCTCAAGAGAAGGAAATGGTTTTTTCACAATGGAATACACACACAGCATAAGCCCAACCCAAGTCACAAAGGCAAAACCTGTGGTGAAGGAAGCTAGATGGGGCTTTTCAGAGTTTCGCTGGTTTAAGCCTCCCCCTGCATGTGACAAGGGGTGGAGGAACTTATAAACAAGTATTCTCTTCCCTGCCCATGTCCTCATTTTTCTAGTTGCATGACCCATCCTTCCACCCTCAGGATAGTTAAAACTGGTCATATAAGGGCTAGGTAGGACTCTCCCCAATATTTAATCTTGCAGGGGGGTCACCTATCCCACACCGTTTTTGTTGGAGGTGAAAACTGGCTGGAGGTGGTGTCAATTAAATATGCTGTCACTGGCATGTTAAAGGTTTACATTTGATTTGGTAGGCATCACGGCATCCCCTTTGTGGGTGAAGGGTGGGCTTCTGAAACATTCTCTCTAAGGTCTCTACCTTGGCAGCTGGGAAAGCCCCCCCCCCCCCCCTTTGAGGTTAGAACGGGGGTTTCTCACTCTTGTAAAAACCCTGTGGTTTGGAAGGGAGTTCCCCCGTTACAGCCTTCCTGTTAAGACCAGTTGGAGCAAGCAACCAAAAAGAGTTTTAATTGCCCTCGGGGATTGGGTGCTGTCCCAGGGTGCTCTGTGGAGGTAGTCAGTGAAATGACATCTGTCCCTCGACTAAACCTAAAACTGAAAAAGAAAATGGGTTTCCTCAGGAATAGAAAGACCAGTATCACCAACTGCAGCGATGCACAAGTATTTAAACACATAGAAGTTCAATGCATACACACAAACATAAATGATGTCAGTAAAACAAGGATTGTTACATTCACATTAAAAAGAAATAATTTGTTCTTTTCTCAAAAGATGAAAAAAAATCTTTTCATGTATATAGTAATAGTTCTTGTGTCTTTACTTCAGATTAGTAGATGCCAAATCTTTTCACAGTAAATGTTCTGGTTTCTTTACTACCCATGAGTATACTCCAACTATCACTCACAACCGGTTTTGACTCACAGGAGCCTTCATTGGGTAGTTGGGTCTGAAAATGCTACACGTTATTAATGCAAACATACAATTTGTCAACTAGGAATGTCAAACTAGTGTGTGTATACACACACACACACACATGATTTACTCACTTATCAGAAAGCTCAACACTTGAGACATGTAGTCTATAAACATTGCTCTTTTTTTGTATGGTATTTCTGAAAGGTGGATCCTAAAGGGAACATGCTTAGTGGCTGAAGGTAGTTCTGAGTAGTTACATGGAACATACAACATGCATAACAAAGATATCTAATATGCAAAAATAATACAATAATACAATAAGTTCTTAATTAAATAGCATACTCTGCAAATGCATTTTATTCTGTTACAAGTATAGAATTGAAAGAGCTCAACCCATTGCTAATATAGATGGTTGTGATATGGTTGCTAGTTCTGAATAACATTTAAAGAAATACCTCCACTGATATAAAAAGGAGTTATATGAATTAATGTTGTTTAATCCCTTTGGATATTCTGTTTGTAAAGATCCAGAAAGATTCCCGTTGTAAAAGCTTAGTTTGAAAATCAGTGTTCTTGGATGGTGTGACCACCTCTAAAACTTGTACTCGAAATCTGTACAGTGTGCTGGGTGTTCAAATGTCTCATTGGCTAATTGCCACACAAACTCTTTTTGGCACCCCTAAAAAATCTCTAGAGGGAAACAAAAGTAATTGAGGGAATATCCTCTGCATCTAGAACTTCAATGGAAAGAATACATGTCCCAGTCAAGGTAAGTGGGCTTCGCCTTCCAGATCATCTTACATATCAGACATATTAATCTGCACACATAGCTACTTAAAGTAAGTAATTTAACATGGTCAGTTTGGGAGACTTCATTTTGGACATCTCTATTCAAATTACAATCAATTAGTTCTCATATTTACCTAAGGGGGGGAGCAACGTTTTCCCAACAATTTAACAAGTTAGAACTATGCGGTAAATATTTCCCCATCAATTCCAATATAACTCACATGATCATGCCAGATTGGCTATATGGGTGACTCTAGATCTGAAAATTGGTAAAGAACCATTTTTATGAAATATATGGACTACTTAAATCAGATACATGGTGTTAACAATACATTTTTGGCATTGGTAGAAAGATTCCAACTTCGCCACTTAAAAATTGGCTTAGATGTGGAGAGATCATCCCTGTCAGCTGCAGTGAGAGCAGAGATGGGAGTACCCCCAATTTCCACAGTAATTCTGAAGAGGCAGATCAATTGGTGGTACAAAATAAGACAAATGCAACCACATAGACTTCCAACCATATGCCTATTAGAGCAAGAAAACCACAAAGAGTGGTCATCATGGCTAAGCAGACTCAGCCACACTGTCAGTAAGTTAGGTTTTTCCCCTCTCGAGCTAATAAATTTTGGGGCTAAAGTGTGCTCAATTGTTTACCAAAGAGCCCTTGACACTGCGGCACAAAATGACCTTATGATCATAGCGCAAGCTAGAGCCACTCCATATCTGGCTAAATTTAAATGCAACGTGGGCATGGAAACCTACCTCTTTTTTACACTCCCACTATATATTAGAAAACTTTTTATCCGGGCTAGATTTGAGCAACTCGACATTAAGTCTAAGCTAGGTAGACGCCAGAATATCCCTTATACAAAGAGAACCTGTGGGTGTCGCGAGGCAGATGCAGAAGTGGAGGACTCAGAACACTTTTTCTTAAAATGCCCCTATTACAACAGGATTCAATCTTTCTATTTAGAGCCTCTGCTTGAGAACCACACTCATTTAGAGAATAAGGAGAAACTGTACATCCTTCTACGGGGTTCAGATAAAAACTCTATTTTGAAACTGACCCTTTTTACACAAAAAGCGCTGGCCATCCGCGAGAAGATGGAAGCGGACAGCTGTGATATTAATGCCAATAACAAAATCCAAATTTAAAATTTTACTATGGACAAGCCACTAGTTTTACTTACCCTTGTCCCCGCTTAAACCTTACCTTAAGGGAATAATTAATCTTAATTTTAATCTTTTTATTCTGTACTTGCACAACTATCAAGGAGTGGGTTGGTAGGCTAGTAGGCCAGGATGCCCTGTTTTTACATGGTTTTACTGTTTTACATGATTTTACTGTATGTATGGGTAAGGGTTACGTTTTGTATGTTTTATATGTTTTGAAATGGTCAAAACTGACTAATCAATAAAGAGTTGTTGTTGTAATACATTTTTGGCCTCTTTCAATTGTGCAAGAATAGTTTCAACTTCCTTTATCAGTTAAATGGTAGCATCTAAAGCTAAAACATTTGCTGCAATCCAGATTTGGCCCAATAGGTTTACATGCATCAAAAACCTTAGAGGCATTTCATCTGGCCAACCAAGTATCCAAACCCTGTTTATCTGTCTGTCTGAGAGAGAGTGAGGAAGAGGGAGGGATAAAATAATAACATCAGATCTTTACAGCAAGAATGAATTTTGGAATTTGTATATCTGACTGACCAATGATGATCAATTTAACATCTTTAAGAAGTCTGATTACGGATCTAGGACTACATCTTATGCAGGAAATTTCACCACAGTCAATTCAAGAAAAAAACTCTAAATCAAGGTTATCAAAATGTTGACGATGTAATACTGTTAATGTTTCCTTAACACATATTTTTGAAGTTGTTCTATAATAGCTATATTTTGCGAGGAAGTTATCACATGACTAACATTGGTTTTGAAAAATAACTTGACATCTAGGGATGTGCAAGTTCTTTTGTAATATTCATCTAATTCTTGGAAATTAAATGGCCAATGTATTATTAATTTTTAGTTCCCTTTTGACTGCTAAAAGATGGATACTTTGTTACTTAAAAGCATTTATCTCTGCCTGTCACCCAATGGATAAGATGGAAAAGAATAATGTCTGGACAAAATTTACAGATGGATTTTTATTCTTCTCCTTTTATTATACTGGAACATTATTGTATGCAATCCCCTTGAATGTAAATACATTGTTTTGTTTTGTTTGTTTTAAACAAAATTTAGGCCCCTTCTACACTGCCATATAATCCTGATTATCAAAGCTGATAATCCACATTATCTGATTTGAACTGAATTATCTGAGTATACAATGCTATATAATCCAAATTTCCTAATCAGATAATCCAAATTCTGTCTTTTCCCCCCCATGTTCCCAGGCCGTTTAAGTCTGGGTCTACACTGCTATATAATCTAGATTATTTTATTTGAATTGGATAGTATTAGTCTACACTGCCATATAATCCAATTTAAAACAAATAATCTGGATTTTATATGTCAGTGGAGAAGTGGCCTTAGTTTACAATGAGTCCATTTTACTTGTCTTGCCAATGGATAAGCATAAACCCTGATTATTCTGGTTTATTTGTTGTATTAGGACCTTTCAAAAGACCGAGTTCTACATAGATTTTTGCCAATGGTTTCAGGAGTAGTTTTTCTCTTAACTTGTTTAATACTGTATTTGAGTCATAATAAACTATGTCCTATGTTTGTGGTTATCTCAAGCTGATTTTTTTCATGATCCTGACTGAATGTTCACAGTCAAGTTATATTCTCAGCATGTTTCAGCAGGCTTAATGAACTCCTAGGGGGAAGTGGGATATCTATAATACAATTAACTTCCCATTCTCATGTAAATGAGAAGATTCAGGGTTCCTAATGGAAGCTATTGGGTGTTACTCTTTTTTTCTCCTGGCTACAGCTATGAAATGATACACAGAGCCTTGAGCTGAAATTTAGACTTCACTAATTTGTTCTGTGACATGGGGGGAAATGCTTTAAAGGGACGTGAAACATGGTTGTTTAAATGTATCTGATGAAACAGAAATAATCACCTCTGGCAAGTCTGTCACTCAGAGAGATTATCTTTCCCTTCTCATGCTCCTAGAGAAAGCATACTCTGACATGCATTTTGCAAAATGCTTTGTGTGTCATGTCATTTTAAAATACCCACTGTTGAGGTTATTGATCTATGCGGAAAGATCTACACACACACACATTCATGTGCACACACACTGGCATATGTATGACTCTAAACTGAACTACATTAAATGATGATATAGACCATGCCAGTTTATGTCAAAGACAGAACGCCACAAGATCAAAGATAACAGAGTTTATTGGATAACAGAACTCAAAATGCCCGTAAAATACAAGGGCCAGGCAGTATTAGCCTTTAAAAGCAAAAAGAGGCAAGGAAAAGTGTTCAAAAGATAAACCGGATTAAACCGGAGTTTAATCCGGGTAAAAACAAAGCAGCTTGCTTCAGCCTGGGGATAAACAAAACAGAAGCCGGGGAACAAAGTGTTCAAAAGAATGCAATTAATTGGCAGCAGATTCCTCTCTGCTGCCAGCACTGTGCTTTGAGTAACTTGAGTCACTCCTCCACACAGCAGGCAAGATTTCCAATACACACAGATCAGCCGAGGATTGAAGCAGTAGAGTAGACCCAGTTCCTTTCCGTAGTTCAAGCCAGAAGCAGTAGTTTCACCAAGTCCGAGTAGGGGGAAGTCAAGCCGTGGTCAGTTCAGTCCGAAATCCAAAGCAGGAGATGGCGTCCGTCAAGAAGATGACGGAAGGTCAAAGCTAATGAGATTAAGCACAAGTTTGCACAAACAAAAGCCCACACAATTCCTCCCGCCGTCTGACCCCAAATTCCAAAACAACTTACGTATCAGCACACGAAAACACACCAGTCTTCAGGAAAGCGTCCCACACAGATCCCAAGCGTTCGTCCAGATTACCTTGCCCAACGCAATTTGCAATTGCTCCCAAGCCTCATTTTATGCCAGTTACAAATCCTCATCACTATCAGCTGCCCTCCTTAACCCGGGCGTTTCCTCATCACTTTCCTCATCAGAGCTGGAACACCTCTGACTACGCCCCACAGCATCCCCAGCTGTGGATCCCGTCCCATCCCTCCAGCTTGTCCATGGGTCTAATCCTGAAGGTCCCCATTCATCTTCCATCCCATCATTGCCAGTGGCACCCAATTCCTCCCTCACCCGAGTCCAATCCATCTCATCCTCCTCCGAGCTAACCAGCCCCTCCTCCATTCTCTCCGTAAACCCCTCAAAAGACTCTTCGTCAGATGGTGCTGCAAAGATATCTCGCAGTCTCTTTCTTTCTCGCTCCTCGAGAGTATCTGACTCTCGAGGAGTCTTACGCCCACGTCTGCCAGTAACAGAGCCATGAGGCTCAATCATAACAGTTTATATGTTAAAGATTATGTGTTAAAGCCACACAAATTTTGTTCAAAACTGGTTAATTATATGGTTGCAAATATAGGTATATAATTCTATAGTTATGTTATGAAAATACATCATTTCCCCTTATATTCAAATCCGAGATAATTCACTGAGGCTGAAAAGGCTGGTGATTCAAGTTAGATAGAAGGGAATACATCTTCAAACAAGCCACAATTATGGAGTTTGTTATCACCAAAAAGAAACAAAATATGTTTGAAATATGTTTCTTTTTGGGCCGGGCTGTGGCTCAGGCTGTTGAGCAGCTGCAATAAATCACTCTGACCATAAGGTCATGAGTTCGAGGCCAGCCCGTGGCGGGGTGAGCATCTGTCAATTAAAAATAAAAAATAGCCCCTGCTTGTTGCTGACTTAGCAACCCGAAGGATATTTGCATCTATCAAGTAGGAAATAAGGTACCATTTATAAAAAGTGGGGAGGCAAGTTTAACTAATTTACGACCTGGAATGAGGAAGTGCCGTCAGAGTGGATGATGAAGCAGCTGCTCCCCCCTGCGTCTGTCTGTCTCGGTATCTGTTTGATGTGTTTATGGGCACTGAATGTTTGCCCTATGTGTGTATAATGTGATCCACCCTGAGTCCCCTTCGGGGTGAGAAGGGCGGAATATAAATACTGTAAATAATAAATAAATAAATATGTGATGGTCACCAAATTACACAGCTTTAAATGGGGAGCGATGAAGATACTAACTGTTAATTGTAATTGTATACTATGAGTATCAAAGGGAATATGACCCACAATCTGTTTGTGTGTTAGTGAATGTATGTGAGAGAAAATATAAAAAGAGATCATAGTAAGTTATTCTGGGTTCAAGAAACATGTAGGTAGACTAGAACTAGACCTCTATCTACACACAAAGAGAGAAGCGATTAACAAATGGTATCTATATCTATATATATAATTTATCACTAATGAACCAAGATGATGATATAGCCTAGAATGTTCATTTACTATTTTGTTAGAGCTCTGGGTTGAACTATGGGAGTGTCAAGAAAATGGTTTTCAATACTGGACTGCACTGTATAAAAATAACAGATGCTTATGATAGCAGGAGCAGATTGCTACTCTGATTTAAAATAAGTACCAAAAATACTACGAGCCTAGTGTGCTCTCTTCATGCCATATTTTCAAAGTGTTTTTTTCCCCTTTCTCTAATATATCATACTGATAGGTAGATACATCAGGGAGAGAGAAAGCCAATAACAATATCAATATGTAATTGCTTCATATATTGAGTGAAATCAAAAGACATTCCATGACAAAGGAATTCAGGCTTGTGGAATCTATTTCACATTTTAGTACAACCCTGAGATCTACCAATTGGAACCTCATATTGCAAAACACATGCATAGAAAATGAAAGAATTCTCATTCTCAAATTTTCAATTAACAACCATATTAGAGAAGAACTCACAGTCCCTCCAAATAACTTTAAATCTCTTCATTTCTGCAATATTCAGAAAGAGACAGGAGTCATTCCGTTGTTGCTGTTCTTCCCTGTCCAGGAGACAAAAAGCTTTGCCAATCCAGCTCCATTTGACCCAGAGTTTTAGCAGAGCCTGGTTTTCTATGTATACCCCCAGTTTTAAGACCACTTAATTTGCTATCCTTAATATTTTGTGAGTTAAAGAAAAAGTGCATTCTTTTTAGCAGATGTTCACATGCTATCAAGGCTGATATTTTCCCCTTCCTTGGAAACTCATTAAGGGCTGCTGAAGGGCACAGCACTCTTCATTAAATGAACAAACAAACAAAAATCAATCACTTTCCTAACTATTGTTCCTTGAGCAAGATTCAGCAACTATTAATTCCAATATGGATTCCACCACGTCAGTGTGGTAATATCAGACAACACTGAGTGATCATTAAAAACAAAACAAAAACAAATACAGGTACTTGATTCAATGCACCGATGTAGGTGAACTTTACTATTATAAACACGAGCCTATATAAAAATCAATGTTATAGACGTGGGACAGAAAACCTGACCTGAATTCTGAAAGTTATAAATACAGACTGACCTCCATATTTGAGGTATCTTCTAAGATCCCCAGGGGATACCTGAAACTGTTGGATAATAAAGTCAAAGGTAAAGGTTTCCTCTTGACATTAAGTCTAGTCGTGTCCGACTCTGAGGATTAGTGCTCATCTCCCTGTCTAAGCCGAAGAGCCAGCATTGTCCATAGACACCTCCAAGGTCATGTGGCTGGCATGACTGCATGGAGCATCACTACCTTTCCACTGGAGTGGTACCTATTGATCTACTCACATTTGCATGTTTTCAAATGGCTAAGTTGGCAGAAGTTGGGGCTAACAGTGGGAGCTCATCCTGCACCCTGGATTTGAACCGCCAACCTTTCAGTCAGCAAGTTCAGCAGCTCAGCTATTTAACCCGCTGCACCACAGGGGGCGCCAGAAAAATAATGGATAATAATGAATCCTGTATTTTGACTATACCTGGCCAGAAACATATCATAGATTCCCACAAGAAAAGACCTAAAGACATAGATGCTTCCAGGGGGTTGTGGTGGTGGATTGAAAAATGAAATGGTGGATATTGAATCTATGTAAAAAAGGGTCATACTGTATGTCCAACAGTTATGTAGACAGTAATGATGATGACAATAATATAATATTTATTTATTTATTTATTATAATATTTATTAAAATTGGGTACTGCTTTTCTCTCATAGAAATATCAATACTTTGTAACTACTAACTCAGATTTTCATATTGAATGTAAAAGAAAGATACTTTAATTGATACCTGATAGAATTGCACATATGGCACACCATTGGATCAATGCAGCATGTCTTACAAGACAATCCTGCTACTCACGTCAAAACATGGTGATGCCAAAGGCTGTGTTTCATCCAGTGTCCTGCTGAGCTCCTCCTAGAAGGGTAAAATAGAAGGACAAAGAGTATATTCTCACTCCTTCCCATTCTTTGAGGTAATTTTCCTCCCATTAGAAGAAAACAGGAATGAAATTCCTTATGCCAGCCCCAATTAATTGAAAAGTTTCCTACCAACTCAATACAAGGGATCTTTCATCTTTTCAAAAAGTAGTCCTTACCAAACTGGAGACATATAGCACACTTGGGTTGGTAGGGAGGATGTCAAGGTCAACACATACAAATTTGCAGATTCCACTCATGGAAAAACAGTTGTAGATGTTTCCCCCCAATTGCACACATTTGAAAACTGTACAAACAAGCACAAAATGTGCACAAAGTGTGCATGTTTGTAAACATTTCAGTCAATAAAAATGCACTAAATCAATGTGTTCACTTAAAATTTTGTGCTTAAACATTCACACATTTTTTAAAAAGAGTATAATATTATTGTTGGAGTGTTGTGTGGTTTCCAGTCTGTATGGCCAGGTTCTAGCAGCATTTTCTCCTGGTGTTTCACCTGCATCTGCGGCTGGCATTTTCAGAGGATCAGGATGATGATGACAATGATGATGATGATGATTATATATACACATGTTATGTGTGTTTTATTATGGAGTAAACAACAAAGCCACTGAACCAAATCACACCAAATTTGGCCACAAAAGACAGTCATCCAAATTATACTTTTCAATTAAAAAAACCTACAAAAATAAAGTCCAAATTAGAGGACCAGGAAAAGCCTCCCCCCCCCCCAAGCTGGCAGTTAGAAGGATAGGCCCCGCCCACATCGTCTTCTAGCAACCCATTCAGCAACAATGGAGCTCAGGGCATCTTTACTCAGGCCTCTCCCACGCTGCCTATAAAATACAGATTATCTGATTTGAACTGGATTATATGGCAGTGTAGACTCAAGGCCCTTCCACACACCTACATAACCCAGAATGCCAAGGCAGGATCATCCCCAGTATCGGATTTGAACTGGATTATTTTGAGTCCATACTGCCATATAATCCAGTTCAGTGTGGATTTTATACATTTGTGCAGAAATGGTATAAGGAGCCCCGGTGGTGAAGTATGTTAAAGCACTGAACTGCTGAATTTGCAGACCGAAAGGTCCCAGGTTCAAACCCCAGGAGCGGCATGAGCGGCCGCTGTTAGCTCCAGCTTCTGCCAACCTAGCAGTTCGAAAACATGCAAATGTGAGTAGATCGATAGGTACTGCTCCGGCGGGAAGGTAACGGCGCTCCATGCAGTCATGCCGGCCACATGACCTTGGAGGTGTCTACAGACAACGCCGGCTCTTCGGCTTAGAAATGGAGATGAGCACCAACCCCCAGAGTCAGACATGACTGGATTTAACGTCAGGGGAAACCTTTACCTTAGAAGGGCTATTCATTCATTTATTTATTTGCAGTATTTCTATTCCACCCTTCTCACCCCGAAGGGGACTCAGGGTGGATCACAGTGTACACATTCAAGGCAAACATTCAATGCCATATGAACATAGAGACAGAGACACAGAGGCAATTTGAACATTGTCCAGCTTGCAGTTTACTGAGGGTGTGCTCGATTCCGGCCACAGGGGGAGCAGCTGCTTCATCATCCACTGTGTCATGACTCTTTGGATACTTCCTCATTCCAAATGTGGTACCTAAATTCCTACTTGATAGATGCAACTATCTTTCGGTAGCTTAGGTCAACAACGAGCAGGGCTATTTTTAAAAAAGGTCGGGTACTCACTCTGACACAGGCTGGCTTTGAACTCATGACCTCTTGGTCATGAACTCATGAACTCATGACCTCTTGGTCATAGTGATTTATTGCAGCTGGCTACTAAACCAGCTGCGCCACAGCCCAGCTCCTATAATACAATCCAGTTCTAAGCAGATAATATAAGATTATAAATAGAATATATAATAATTACTGTGGTATAATAATACACAACAATACAATCTCTAAAATCAGGACAGTAAATAAAGAGCAACACTCTGAAAACAGAAGAATTCCAGAAAGGAAACAACCAGGACCAGCTAACATCTCCCAACAAAGGATTCCTCCAGGCAGGAAGCAGGCAGACTTTGAAGCTGCAAGGCCATTAAATGCTAATCAAGGTGGCTAATTGCACCATTCATACTTGCCGCACTGAGACTATTCATTGCTATTCAACCTAGCCAATCAAGAATTCCACAAGGTAGAAAGCGGTCAGGCTTGCAAGCAGCAAGGCTATTCAGTGCTGTTCAGCCTGGCCAAACAAGACTTCCCCTAGATAGAAAACCCCCAGGCTTTGACGCCATGAAGCTTCTCCGTCCCATTCAAACTGGCCAATGAAGGATGCCCCTATGTAGAAAGTGGCCAGGCTTTGAAGCAGCAAAGCTATTCAGTGCAATTCAAGCTGGCCAAAAAACCATTTCCCCAGAATGCAAGTACCCAGCCTTTCAAGCAGCAAACCTATTCCATTGTATTCCAGGTCACCAAACAAGGATTTGCATAAGAAGAAAACGACCAGGCTTTGAGGCTGCAAGGCTATTCACTGCTATTCCACCTGGCCAACAAAAGATTCCCATAAGCCACAGCAACGCGTGGTCAGGCACAGCTAGTTATTATTAAAAATGATGTAACCAGATACAGATCAGACATGGCACCAGGCAGAATGTGAGCACTGTACTGTTTTGTATGTTGTATCATTTTGATATTCAGATCATGATTTTGTTTTTCTTTTCTCACTCCATGATCTCATTGTGCTTATTGCATTTTTAGGAGTTTAAACTTTGAAGTTTTAATGCTTTTCCATTTTAATTGAAGCAAAACTCTTTGAGTATCTTCTGTCATCATAAATCTCATAAATATAATAATAAGATAATCAAAGGTATGAAGTTTTTGAATTGATTTATATGTACACGTTTCTTAAAGCAATTCATATTAACGCACAAGGTCAACATCAGTAGCTGGAAAGTGATGTTTTCAGATGTTAATATTAGATGGATGCATTCTGCAAAAGCCTTTCGTGTGAAATATGATTGATAATTGCAACCACTGATTTTCATTTACTCTACAGGACTTGGTAAAGATTGTGTTGTCGAAGGCTTTCATACCTCACAACCTCTGAGGATGCCTGCCATAGATGTGGGCGAAACGTCAGGAGAGAATACGTCTGGAACATGGCCACACAGCCCGAAAGACATACAACAACCCTTGGTAAAGATTATTATATAATTACTATAGAATAATTTTGGGATAGAATAAATTGATAATAGAATAATAGAATTGGAAAAGACCACAAGGGCCATCCAGTCCAACCTTTTGCCATGCAAGAAAATACAATCAAAGCACTCCCAGCAAATAGCCATCCAGCCAATGCTTCAAACCTTCAGAGAAGAGTCTACCACACTCCAAAGTAGCATATTCCACTGGCCAGCAGCTTTTATTGTCAGGACGATCTTCCTAATATTTAGGGAGAATCTCTTTTCCTGAAATTTGAATCTATTGATCCATGTCCTTGTGTGCAGAGCAGCAGAATATGTTTGCCCCCTCCTTAATATGACATCCTTTCAAATATTTAAATGTCCCCTCTCAACTTTTTATTCTGCAAGCTAAACATACCCAGCTCCCTAGGTCCTCATAGGTCTTGGCTTCCAGACCTTTGATCATTTTGTTTGCCTTTTTATGAACATATTCCAGCTTCTTGAATTGTGGTGCCCAGCTAAATTCTTTCAGGTTTGAATTTTTGCACACTTTAGATTAAAGAGATCTAGAAATCTAAACATTTTCTCCAAAATAATATATTTCTCTTCAAAAATCTTCATATTGGGAAAATACCAGTGTAGAGATAAAGAAAAAAGAAAGGGCAAGGTGCAGGCAACCAACATAAATCATATCCTTACAACATTTTTCTCCATTCTTTATCAAAGCCCATAATGAGCCTAGCTTAGGACTAAAAAGTTCGTGTTAACACTGGTTGCCATGTCCAGCCTAAGGACTGATGTAATGGTAATAATTCCGATGGTTGCTGATTAAGCCTTGTTTATGCTCATATTGTAGTAAATGCAGTGAATTTGCAAAAATGCTTTGTTTCACATACCATAAGTACTTGAGGAGACAAATGGCAGTAAGTTTGCATCTATACAGCTTAGGTAAAAGTAAAGGTTTCCCCTGACATTAAGTCCAGTCATGTCTGACTCTGGGGGTTGGTGCTCATCTCCATTTCTAAGCTGAAGAGCCGGCATTGTCCGTAGACACCTCCAAGGTCATGTGGCTGGCATCACTGCATGGAGCACCGTTACCTTCCCGCCGGAACGGTACCTATTGATCTACTCACATTGGCATGTTTTCGAACTGCTAGGTTGGCAGAAGCTGGAGCAACAGTGGGTGCTCACTCCGCTCCCGGGATTTGAACCTGGGACCTTTCGGTCTGCAAGTTCAGCAGCTCAGTGCTTTAACACTCTTCGCCACCGGGGAGCCCTCAGTACAATCCTATACAGCTTGACACCACTTTAACTGCCATGTCTCAGTGCTATGGAATAATTGGAATTCAATATTTACAAGGTCTTTAACTTTCGCTGCCAAACAGTGTTGGTGGCTCACCATATTCCCATGATTCCATGGCATTGAAAACAGTGAACACGGTGTCAAACTGCATTAATTCAAAAGTGTGGATGAGCCCTCTCTCAGCATAATTTAATGACCAGCCACAGAATAATGGTAGACCAGACACAGGAAATCTGGGTCTCCACCTCTGCTGTATTTCTTTTTTTAAAAGATTGATAAAATAAAAAGATTTATGGAGCCTTTAAATAACATAAAACACTTTTTTTAAAAAAAAGTAAGAGACTGAAATAAAAAAGATGCAAATTGAGACATCGAAACAAATAAATAAAGCAAGTCATTTGACAGAGGCACTAATTTGGATTGCATGAGACAGCCTATCCCTCACTGTGATCTAGAATTAAGGTGAATTTTCTTGCTACACACAGGGTGATGGATTAGAAGACCGAAGAACAGCCTACATGGGGACCAAGGATCCTGCTGTGTTGTCTCATACAAAATGAATAACTGTGCTATATTATTAAGCCACCTACATTTTTCATGTACCTGCTGGAGATTTGAAAGTATAAGCAAATCATCAATAAGAATGTTTTGCTACTAGGAATGTTTCCTTGGATGGGTATTCAGTTAATTGACACCCATCGTTAAAGCAATTGCAAGCTACAACATTCTACACAACTGTGAGCATATACTGGTGGTTAATCTCTGGTTTGTAAAGACAGCCTTAGGATTCGAGAAGTCTAAGTAAGTTTTGGCAGTGTATTCCCTCCTTGGCTTAATGAGTATGCATCAATGCCGTATAAAGATATGCACTTAATAGAATATTATGATTCCTGCATTTAAAAAACAACAATAACTTGACTCACAGATCAGCATTACAAAAGTAGAGAAAACAATTTGTTGCAAACCTGTTCTTGTTCTATTATTTACATTTTCCACTATAAAAAGAAACAATTGGGTCCAGCTCTGGTTTTCTGAAATAACTTGGACTAGCTGAATTAATGTGTTGAATATATTTGTATGCAAATTAAAGATTGTTTCCAAATGTAACAAAATACATGTATAACCAGAAGTAATTCTTGCTGAATGCACAAGAAATGGAAAAGAGGGGAAATCACCAAAGAGGAATTCAAACAAATAACCAACATATGTAGGGAAAAGGTTTGTATGGCTAACACACAAAATGAATTCAGGCATGCCAGAGGGATTAAAACCAATAAAAAGGGGTTCTTTGGTTATGTCAGTAAAAAAAGGAAGAAAAAGGAAATGGTAGAGCCTCTGTGAGGACAAGGTGGTGATATGCTAACAGGGGATAGGGAAAAGGCAGATCTGTTCAACACCTTCTTTGCCTCAGTCTTCTTCCAAAATAATAATAATAATAATAATAATAATAATAATAATAATACTTTATTTATACCCCGCCACCATCTCCCCACGGGGACTCGGGGCGGCTCACATGGGGCAAGACCCAACTAACACAATTTACAAAAACAACAGCATAAATACATTAAACAATATACAAAAAATAGTAAAACACAGTAAGACAATAAAACAAGAGTTAATACAGCAGTAAATCAATCAACCACCAAGTACAATTCAGTTGACTTCATTGGTGGAGGGACTGAGGCAGCAATATAAAATAACATCATCACTTAAAATACCAGAATAAAAGGGACCTAATAAAATTCAGGATAGAGTTATAGTGCCAACTGAGGCTGGTCATCCAGTGACTGTCTCACCAAAGGCCAACCTAAACAACCAGGTCTTCATCTGTTTCCTGAAGGAGGATAGAGAGGGCGCCAACCTAATCTCCCTGGGAAGGGAGTTCCAGAGCCGGGGGGCCACGGCCGAGAAGGCCCTCTCTCTCGTCCCCACCAGTCATAACTGTGAGGAAGATGGAAGCGAGAGGAGCCCCCCCCCCCAGAGGATCTTAGAGATCGAGTAGGCTCATAGGGGACAACGTGGTCACAAAGATAGGCAGATCCCAAACCATTTAGAGCTTTATAGGTAACCTGCACCTTGAATTGGGCTCAGAATATTATCGGCAGCCAGTGGAGCTGCTTGAACAAGGGGGGTTGACTGCTGGTGTTCAACCTGAGCAATATGGAGCAGATGAGGTAACAGGGGAAATGCAACCCAAAATAAGGAAAGAAGTAGTCTAAGAATACCTGGCAACTGTAAATGAATTCAAGTCTCCGGGGCTAGATGAACTACATCCAAGAGTATTAAAGGAACTAGCAGATGCCATTTCAGAACCATTGGCAATAATTTGAGAATTCTTGGAGAACAAGAGAAATCCCAGCAGACTGGAGAAGACCAAATGTTGTCCTTTTCTTCAAGAAGGGAAAAAGGAAGATTCAAACAATTACCATCCCATCAGCCAGACATCAATACCAGGAAAGATTCTGGAGCAGATCATTAAGGAGGCAGTCTGCAATAATTTAGAATGAAATGCTGCACAATTACTAAAAGTCAACATGGATTTCCCAAAAACAAGTCATGCCAGACTTATCTTATATCTTTTGTCAATGAGTTCCAAACTTGGTAGATGCAGGGAATGCTGTGGATGTACCAAATCTTGATTTCAGCAAGACCTTTGACAAAGTCCCCCATGATCTTCTTGCAAGCAAGCTAATCAAATGTGGATTAGACAATACTACTATTACATGGATCTGTAATTGGTTAAGCGACTGAACCCAAAGGGTACTAACCTATGGTTCCTCTTCATCCTGGAAAAAATGACTAGTGGAGTGCTGCAGGGTTTGGTCTTGGGCCAAGAACTGTTCAACATCTTTATTAACGACTTAGATGTAGGTTTAAAGGACATGATTATCAAGATTATGCAGATAATACCAAATTAGGAAGGATAGCTAATACTCCAGAAGACAGGACCAGAATTCAACATGGCCTTAACATATTAGAGAGCTGGGCCAAAACGAACAAAATGTATTTCAATAAAGACAAATGTAAGATACTACACTTAGGCAGAAAAAATTAAAGTGCAAAAATACAAGCTGGATGATTCCTGGCTTGACATCAGTGCATGTGAGAAAGATCTTGGCATGTTCATGGACAAGTTGAACATGATCCAAGAGTGTGATGCAGCAGCTAACAAAGCCCATTAGGTTTTAGGCTGCATCAAAAGGAATATAGTGTCTATATAGAGGGAAGTCATGGTGCCTTTGTATTCTGTTTTGGTTAGACTTTACCTGTAATATTGTGTCCAATTCTGGGCACCACGATTCAAAAGAGATATTGACAAGCTGGAAGGTGTCTAGAGAAGAGTGACTAAAATGATCTAATGTCTGGAAACCATGCCCTATGAGAAGTATCCTAAAGAGCTGGGTGTGTTTAGTCTGCAGAAGCATAAGCTGCGAGGAGACATGGCCATGTATACATATTACATAAATATGTGGAAGGGTGTTATAAGGAAGAGAGAGCAGGCTTGTTTTCTGCTGCCCTTAAAACTAGGACTAGGAACAATGAATTCAAATTACAGGAAAGGAGATTCCACCTGAACATTAAGAAGATCTTCTTGACTGTATGAGCTGTTTAACAGCGGAATGTTCTGCTTTGGAATGTGGTGTTCACTCCTTCCTTGGAAACATTTAAACAGAAGCTGGATGGCCATCTGTCAGGGATACTTTGATTGTGCTTTTCCTGCATGGCAGGGGGTTGGAATAGATGGCCCATCAACTCTATTATTCTATGATTCTATGAATTCAATGAAGGCAAGTGGGCCCAAAATAACAGCTCTAGTATCACAAATGCAGTAGTATTGGGGTAGGGTGAGGATGACAAGCCAACACAAACTAGGGGTCTGTTTTTCAGATAGTGAAGTTTTAATTCCTCCAGAGATGATTTTTTTAAAGCATCTTAAAGACATAACAGTAATCTGGGATTTCTAACTGTTCTATTCTGATTAATCAAACCCAGTTGTTGGTGTGCACTCCAATGAGTTGGTTAATCCACTTTGAACTCAGGTCTGACATGTAAAAGAACAATTAAAGGACTTGTATGAACCTCTTAAAAATTAATTTTCACACTAAAGAGTGTATCTGCTATTTGCTGACATGGAAACCACCAGTTGTCACTGTCTCTAATGTACACAATGAAGTCTGTTGCCATTCGGTATGATGAAATATCTATTAGGCCATTGTGAACCGCATAAAGACAATTATGAACTAATAGAGCATCATTACACTTTATATGCTATTTACACTCAAGTGCTTTGCAAGGCACAATGTGCTAAGGAAAGCAAAAAAAAAATGCTATGCAGCTTAGTATAACTATATGGAAGATTAGATAGTCAAATGGCATGAAAATGTGCCATTTGTCTATCAAATTTTCTTTGTAGAGTATGGTATTACTTAACAATGACGAGTCACTATTATGAAAATATTTACCAGGAAATCTATACAGACAAAAATATATCGATGCTTGAACATTTTACATTGGGTGAACTTTAGTACACTTTTCCCCCACTTCTGAACTAATTCTACATGTGGAAGCTCATGGTGACAGAGTGTTGTCTAACAGCTCTTGAAAGCATCACATGATAAGCACTCATTAATAATGCATTTTTATGAGAAATTATTAAAGAACAGAGATGCACTCCCCTATCATTTCATCAATATGCTAAAAGCATTTATAAGTGCCATTTTCATTTTAAGTTTAGAGCTAAGAGTGCATTAGTCTACTTTTACATGTTTAGACTAGCCATAACCATAAAGTGCATGTATTAACAATAACCTACATGAAAGTACAGCCTAGTTCTTAGTCCATCCCTCTGATTTGTATCTGATTTGTAAAGAAGTTCCAAAAATATCAAGAAGAGCAAAACTGTAACATGGCCAACTTCTGATGTGAGAGAACCAGTGGCTACCCTATACATGGCTACTTTGAAGAATACTTAATTAAGTTCATCGTGTCAAAAAGAAGTATTTCATTTAGATCAGAAAAACTTCTTAGACAAGTATTTGTTATATTGTTGCTTAATAGAAACATGCTATCTAAAAGTCTTCTAAAATTAATCTGCAATTAAAAATTAGAATTAATTAATATAATTGGCAATATTTTTATAATTTCAGATAGCAAGTAGCACAGACATCAAACTTACTAGGTAATACTCTTTATAAAACGTTATTTTTAAAAATATATACTTTGGTATACATCTATAATAAAGTGGATTTTGTACAGCAAAATATGGATTGTATGCAGTCCCTGAAGGTTATTTTTATGAGTACCTGTTTCTTGCCCTGCCAATGACATCAAAACTGCACAGCTGAATTGGTGCATCCCTCTTCTCATTTCTCTTTTTTATTCACTTTTATGACTGTCTGGCTAACATCTATGTCATCATCTCTGACTTTTATTTGCAACTGATCCATTCATTTCTCCAGGATATATTACTTAGACTGGCCAGGACTAAGGATAAATAGTTTTTCTGTCTGGAAACCTGAGTTAGCTCATGGTCTTGAGTTGAAAAGAAACTGTGTGGTTGGTGTTGTGTCTTCAAGTCATTTCTAACTTATGATGACCCTAAGGTGAATCTATCTTAGGGTTTTCTTGGCAAGACTTGCTGAGAGAAAACCACCCAGTGGATTTCAATAGTCAAGTGAGGATTCAACCCTTAGTTAAATGCTCAGACAACGATACTATCTAATGAGCCTACATGGTAATGAGCATATATTATTATTTCTAACAATCATGCCATTAGAAATGACACATGAAATAGAATCTATAGTAGAATTATACTTCAGTGTCAATGGAAGGGATTGTGAGGGGCTTGTAGTCAATTCTCCTACTGTGCAGGAATACACAAATAAAGCACTACTGAAAGATGCCCAAGCTAGCTCTATTGAAAGACCTCTGAAATACTCCTAAAGGTAGTCTGTTGAAACTGAAAAAGCAATGGCTTATAACTTGCTGTTTACTATGAACCCTTAATACTAAGTTTGTGCAATTTGTTCATATTTTCGTTCAATTCAGATCTAATTCAGATCTAAAGCACTTTTGAAGCAAGTTTTAACCCACCTGCTCACTGCCTTCCCAATATTAAGAATTTGAATCAAAAGGAGCCTTTGATTCTTGTCTCGGATGTCTTCAGATGTAGCTGTGACTAAGCCCCGCTGAGGGGTGAAGCCAAACATGTTGGCATACCTCTCAGTCAATCAGGGCTGATGGAGGAGGGAGGGGGAGGCAGAGGCATCATTATTGTAGTCTTTTTTTTTAAGTTTTAAAAAACTTTGAAAATTCCCCAAAGAAATCAGTGGATGGCTGAAACATTATGAAACTTGATAGGAAAAAATGAAAAAAATATGTTCTACCATTGTAGCAAGTTTCACCCCAACAGCTTTAAAAATGTGGGAGAAAGGAGTATCTGAGTTTTCCCCATTTATTTTAATTTAATGGGAAGCGAGAAGATGCCACATGCCTGCACGGAGCTACATTTCCCAGAATGCATTGGGCTGGAGCAGCATTGAGAGACAGTCTAATTATTATAATATATACAATCACTAGCTGTGCCCGGCCACGCGTTGCTGTGGCAAAGTATGGTGGTATGGGAAATAAAGTATTGAGGAATTGTGGTAGTTAAGGTAAAGGGTAAAGGGTAAAGGTTTTCCCCTGACATTACGTCTAGTCATGTCTGACTCTGGGGGTTGGTGCTCATCTCCATTTCTAAGTTGAAGAGCCGGCGTTGTCCGTAGACACCTCCAAGGTCATGTGGGATGACTGCATGGAGCGCCATTACCTTCCCGCCAGAGCAGTACCTATTGATGCACTCACATTTGCATGTTTTTGAACTTTAGGGTTGGTATAAGCTGGAGCTAATAGTGGGGGCTCTCTCCGCTCCCCCAATTCAAACCTGCGACGTTTCGGTCCAGAAGTTTATTAGCTCAGCGATTTAACATGCTACGCCATCAGGGGATATTATTTCGTAAAGGTTGTGAATATATAATATTTGTGATGGTTTTTTTTTTTTTGCCTGTTGGAGGCAAGTATGAATGCTGCAATTAGGCAAATTTTTTAGCATGAAATGGCCTTGCAGCTTTAAAGCCTGGTTGCTTCCTTCCTGAGTGAATTTTTGTTGGGAGGTGTTAGCTGGCCCTGATGGTTTCCTGTCTGGAATTTCCTTGTTTTTAGAGTGGTGTTCTTTGCGATATTTTATGTGCTTCTACTGTCTGTGGCCCTTAGAAAACAGAGGATTTGCCAGACTTTGGTGATGGGAATAGTTTGTTGGGAGGTGTTAGCTGGCCCTGATTGCTTCCTGTGTGGAATTCCCCTGTTTTCAGAGTGTTGTTCTTTATTTAGTGTTCTGATTTTAGAGATTGTATTGTTCTGTTTTATTATACGACAGTAATTATTTCATATTAGAGTAGATTCTCACTTATTCAACATTCGCTTATTCAATGTTCTGGATTATCCAACGCAGTCTGCTTTTTAGTAGTCAATGTTTTTGTAGTCAGTGTTTTAAATTCATTGTTATGTTTTGGTGGTAAAATTGTAAATACAATAATTACTACATAGCATTACTGCGTATGGAACTACTTTTTCTAACTGGCAGCAATTGGATAAAAACAATTATTCCTCTACCTCTAATTAGGACTTTATTTTTATTTTATTTTTGTTGTATCAACCTAGAGGCGTGGATAAGGGGTTGTGCTGTCAATTTTCTAGGTTGTGGGGTGTTTAGTTTTGTTGTTTTGTTGGTCGCCGGGATTCCATCACTCTTATATATATATACTAGCTGTGCCCGGCCACGCGTTGCTGTGGCGAAGTATGGTGGTATGGGAAATAAAGTATTGAGGAATTGGTGGTAGTTAAGGTCAAGGGTAAAGGTTTTCCCCAGACATTAAGTCCAGTCGTGTCTGACTCTGGAGGTTGGTGCTCATCTCCATTTCTAAGCCGAAGAGCCGGCGTTGTCCGTAGACTCCTCCAAGGTCATGTGGGATGACTACATGGAGCGGCGTTACCTTCCCGCTGGAGCAGTACCTATTGATGCACTCACATTTGCATGTTTTCGAACTTCTGGGTTGGCAGAAGCTGGAGCTAATTATACAGAAGCTCCGCTCCCCCAATTCAAACCTGTGGCCTTTCGGTCCAGAAGTTCAGCAGCTCAGCGCTTTAACACGCTGCGCCATCAGGGGATATTATTTCCTAAAGGTTGTGAATATACAATATTTCTAATTGGTTTTTTTTTGTTTGTTGGAGGCAAGTATGAATGCTGCAATTAGGAAAAATGATTAGGATGTAATGGCCTTGCAGCTTTAAAGCCTGGTTGTTTCCTCCCTGAGTGAATTTTTTGTTGGGAGGTGTTAGCTGGCCCTGATTGTTTCCTGTCTGGAATTCCCTTGTTTTCAGAGTGGTGTTGTTTGTGATATTTTATGTGCTTCTACTGTCTGTGGCCCTGAGAAAACAGAGGATTTTCCAGACTTTGATGATGGGAATACTTTGTTGGGAGGTGTTAGCTGGCCCTGATTGTTTCCTGTGTGGAATTCCCATGTTTATTTACTGTCCTGGTTTTAGAGATTATATTGTTCTGCATTATTCTATCCCAGTAATTATTTCATATTAAAGAAGAATCTCACTTATCCAACATTCGCTTATACAATGTTCTGGATTATCCAACACAGTCTGCCTTTTCATAATCAATGCTTTTGTAGTCAGTGTTTTAAATTCATTGTGATATTTTAGTGGTAAATTTGTAAATACAGTACAGTAGAGTCTCACTTATCCAACATAAACGGGCCGGCAGAACGTTGGATAAGCGAATATGTTGGATAATGAGGAATTAAGGATAACCCTATTAAACATCAAATTAAGTTATGATTTTACAAATTAAGCACCAACACATCATGTTAGACAACAAATTTGTCAGAAAAAGTAGTTCAGTACACAGTAATGCTATATAGTAATTACTGTATTTATGAATTTAGCACCAAAATATCACGATATATTGAAAGCATTGACTACAAAAATGCGTTGGATAATCCAGAACGTTGGATAAGCGAGTGTTGGATAAGTGAGACTCTACTGTAAATACTACATAGCATTACTGCGCATGGAACTACTTTTTCTGTCAAATTTGTTGTATAATATGATGTTTTGGTCCTTAATTTGTATAACGATTACCTAATTTGATGTTTAATTGGCTTTTCCTGAATCTGTTCTTATTATCCAACATATTCACTTATCCTGCCGGCCTGTTTACGTTGGATAAGTGAGACTCTACTGTATATTTCTAATCTTATATTATCTGCTCAGAACTGGATTATATGAGGCTCCTTCTTCACAGCTGTATAAAATGCACACTGAAGTGGATTATATGGTAGTGTGGAGTCAAGATAATCCAGTGCAAAGCAGATAATATAAGATTATAAATGGGTTATATAGCTGTGTGGAAGGGCCTTGGGTCTACACTGCCATATAATCCAGTGCAAATTAGATAATCTGTGGAAGAAGCCTAAGTGAGGCCTAAATCTGCCTGTCCCCTAACTGAAACCTGGCTGTCCCTTGGTTGCTAGGCAACCAAGTGGGCAGAGATTAGCCCTCTAAACTGGCAGCAATTGGATAAAAAAAATTATTGCTCTCCCTCTAATTAGGACTTTATTTTTCTTTTCTTTTTGTTGTATCAACCTTGAGGCGTGGATGATGGGTTGTGTTGTCAAATTTTGAGGTTGGGGGGCCTGTACTTTTGTTGTTTTGTGAATTGCCGTGATGCCATCACTCTTTTATATATATAGATATATAGATAGAATCTGCAAAGAGTATATAAACCTGTGTAAAGTTATGTGGTTGTGTGTCAATACTAGGGGAGCTAAACCTCTGCCTCTCAACCAATCAAGGCTGATGGAAGGGGGAGGGGGAGGCAGAGAGGATCTTTTTTAAAAGTTGTTTTAAAAAGCTTTAATAATTCCCCAAAATTCCATGGATAAATGAAACATTATGAAACTTGATGGGCAAAGTGTGGTAAATTTTCCTACTACTGTAGCAAGATTCACCCCAATAGCTTTAAATATAAGGGAGATAGCATCCTCTGAAATTTCCCCAACAGTAATGGAGGAGCCATATGCTTGCTTTAAAACTACATTTCCCAGATGTCCCAGTTTCTCTCTCCTCTTAACATTCTCCACCCTCTTTTGTCCTCACTCTTTCCTTATTAATAAAATTGATCATCTTGACCAAACTTGGATGTTGCTTGGCCATAGGTATCCTGATTTTCATCTGTGAATTCTTGGAGGGAATGAGAAATTTAGAGAGAGAGAGAGGGAGAGAGAGAGAGAGAGCATTGTGTAGTGTAGTGGTTGTGTAATGTAGTGGTTTGAGAGTTGGATTACGATTGTGGCTTGACTCCCCACTCAGCCATGGAAACTGACAGAGTGATCTTGAGCAAGTAACACACTCTCAACACCAGAAAACCCAATCAAACAGGAAATAACACTTTCAAACCAGGAACAGATTTCCTTATTCAAAAGCTGATGGCAAGGGACATCGTCCTATAAATAGCACATTATGGTTTGTTGAGTCTCTCTCCAACAATTTAACAAAGTTCAAGCTACAAAAAAGGTTTATGAGGTAGAACAATGACTTTCAAAGTAAAGACAACCCAATGAAACAGAAAATAATACTTTCAAACCAGGAACAGATTTTTGTTATTATTAGAAATGTTTTTTATAAAAAAAATTGAAAATTTACCAAAATTCTGAAAATAAGTCAAATGTTCTGAAATTTGGTGAGCTAATAGTGGTAAATGTGTTCTACCACTGTAGCAAGTTTCATCAGGATAGTTCTAAAAATTAGAGAGAAGCCCCGCAAGTTTCCCAATTGACAGTAATGTTTCCTTTCATGCACACGGGCATCCACCATTAACGAGGTACTTATGAAGATTTGGAAGTTTTGGAAAGTCTCAAACTTCTTGCTTTCAAAATTAGGAAATGACTTTAGAAATGAAGCACCAGCACCCCCTACTTTTGAACAGAGTTTAGAACTATTTTTTCTGGATCACACATACCTACTAAATACTTTTCACATACACTCTGTCAAGCCAGATGTCACATCCTTTTTCTTTCCTGCTTGGATGTTGTACCTTTTATTTATCCCTGTTGAAAAACATATTTTACCTATCTTAAAATCAGATCCTAGGATTGCTTTTGAAACTCCTTTTAGGATTTTTTGAAGAGTATTCCAATGTGTTTTTTTAAAATGTTAATTTCTGTATTGTATAATTGTTTTTATTTGTTTATCTCCTTATCAGCACTTTTAATCTATGAACGACAACGACAACAACTTTGTTAGCTTTCACCCAGCTCTCCAACCTGTTAAGTAAAATCTGAATTCTCATTCTTTCCTCTAGGGTATTTTGGACCACTGTAATTAGTGACATCTAATAATATCTATTCTATCATTTAAGTCATTTATAAAGATGTTGAGCAATACCACACCTAGGAGAAGCTCACTAGTTGCTTCTCAGAAAAGCAATCATTGGTGAGCAATCCCACAGTTTGGACAGACAAAATCATAAGTCCACTTAACAATAGCACATTGTTCATTAGTTTTCCTGCAAGAAAAACACAGATCTTGAAATCAATATATTGTAGATCTGCTGATCTATCAACTATTTATTCCATCAGAAGAAGAGATAAGGTTAGTTTGATATGACGTGATTTTAGAGAAACCTATACTGACTCAATAGAACCTTATACTTGTGCACGGGGGAGCAAGAGGCCAAATAACTGAAACAAAAATACCCAGACATCTTAACAGGATGGCCAAATTGTCAATGTTGATGCCCCAAACAAAAGATTATCTCCTGTTTCTCTTTGGCATCCTACTATACCATTAACCTGTCAGAGTTCCCAGCAAATTTCAGTGCTAATTTCAATAGAAATAGTTGAAATAGTCATGACAAGGAATAATGCAGCCCATGAAGGGTTGTGATGTCATCTGTTTGGTTCCCCCAGCCCAAATAGTTTGCTTATCCCTAGGCTATAAATTATATAAATTATAATTATGGCTCAAACAAGTTGAGACCTTTGTTCATAATCATTTCCAAAACAAACTTCATACATTCTGCAAGAATTTTATTACCAAGTTCTGTGTACATGCATTGTTTTGAGAGTTAATCTCCATCTGTCAGCATCCCAATGTCTATGTGCTCCTATGTATCAATCCACTGGTGTCTTTTGTGTGTGTATTTTTAATTGTATGGTATTGGTGTCTCTGTGTGTGTTTGCTTTGTGTCCTTACAAAGTGAAACCATCAACTGAATTTCTTCCAAAAGAGAAACCTAAGGGGAAATTTGGATGCAAAGAAGAGTTTTATAAATTTACTATTGTTTCCCAGCATAATTCTGTACTTCTCTATCTCAAAACCACAATAAATGTTACTATTGGTTATTTGTGAGCTTTTGCTATGAACAGGATATGGTGAGTCAGTTAGAACAGGTTACAGATTGTAGATTCAGAGGACAAATCCTGGGGCTGGCATTTCCACTGAGTTTTTCTTAGAGCAACAAACTGGTGAATTTAGAGATTGCTGCTGAAGAAAAATCTATGGAGAGTATTATGGGAAGCAAAAAGTTTGAAGGGGGCAATAACAGAATTCCTACCTTTCTGAAGGATGGCAAATAAACGTTGAATAGAGGAAAAAAAATATTGGTCTTAAAATTATTATTAAAAAATCTAATATTGGGGGGGGGGGGGGGTTTAAAGAAATAGAAGAATGATCACAGCTAGTTTTCAATCATGAGTAACCAGTAGGGGAAAAGGGTAAAAACATTTGCATGATTGCTTAGCCTCATGTAGACATTTTTTTAATTTTCAGTACTTGATTTTCTAAGCCAAGGTGAGCTCCCAAACTTCCTGCTTCATCCATCACTGGTTCATACAGCAGAATCTCAGAATTCCTAGTATCAGTGACAAATGACCTCAGCCAGAAGTGTTTGATTTGCATATGCATAATGCAATCTGAGAAGTAATGCTTTGGGCAACAGGGAATTCTTGATATAATTATGTTAATTTGCAATATGTTTCTGGGTACACTTTTAATATCAATGATGCTGAAATTAAAGCCCATATATTACATTTAAAATGAGGTATAAAATTGGATATACATCACAGAGTGCTTTATATAAACATCACTATGTTAGAAAATGTGATTACAAATTCCTAGATGTGTTTACTCCTAGCTGTTTATTGCGGCACATTCTGTTTTTATAAGTGCACGGTCCTGATTTAAATTTGCATTAGAATAAATGTAAAACAACATATCTAGGACAGTCATATCATTAGTGTATTTATATTGCAGTGCAAGTCAGCCATAATTATTTACCATGAAGGCGTAAAATATCAGGTTGATGTGAATGTGGTTAGAGGATGTTTCCTATAATGTGATGAGTATAATATTCCCATATGAGCCATAACCTTGAAAAAATAAAGATAATAACCTTATTTAGGCATGCAAATTATGACATTAGAAATAGTGCTTTACTACATAACCAACTACCATAAATCTCACTGTTACCACCACAAATTGAGACAATACCCTGTCTAGTGTCTACACTTCTGCTACCAATGTAAAAACTCCTCATCTACCACTGCTATGACCACCAACTATGGGGATCTCTTAGAGTCCCTCAAGCTACCCAGTATGAGATATTACACAACTTATATCTCTTTATTTACTGCTGCCACCACAGACACCTTGTCTGAATCCAAACTTTCTAATATTTAGCATTCCAAAAAACCAAAAATATATAAATACAAAAACAATAATTTTGATTAGAAGCTGAACATAACAGAACAGATTCATTTTATTACACTGAGAAAAATGCCTCACTGTCTCACACTCTCTCACACATTCCACCCCTATCTAACATAGGGTGTGTTCACATAGTCTAACTATAATAGTTTGACACAACTTTAGCTGTCTTGGCTCCATCTGATGAAATGATGGGATTTATAGTTTCATGAGGAACCCAGAATTCCCCAACAATATCTGAAATGAGAGCTTTTGGCAAAGCTCCTCACCAACTTACATCACATATTAATTCCAAAACTGACTCTCTTAATCTTAAACTACAATTCACTCACTCTAAACAAATTACCATAATATAAGGAAATTAAACAATATTTTACTCCAAAAGTTCATGGCATGTAGCCCCAGCCACAACATGAATATCCCTTCCCACTCTAATGGGGAGATATGAAAATGTTAAAGAAGAGGCCTACATGCATGCAATTCTTTGGTCATAAGTCTCCATATCAGTGGATAAGTTTGGAACTTCTTTTTAAAAGAAGATTACTATGGAAAGTTATAAAACTTCTAATAGTAAAACAGAAGGCTTGAGACTTCCAGCTGAATAAAGAAAGGTGATTCCCCCTGTCCCTACTGTATCACTTGTCCATATGTTCCCCAAATATCCTGTAGTAATGCCTAGACTTGATTTTCAGATGTGATGAAAGACTGAATTTGGAAAGGGATGAGAAAAATGTTCTATTTCAGAAATGCCTGACACTCAGTAAAATGCTAAATTTAGACTTGGAATGTAAGTTTTTTTCTAAATCCATTCTTAAAGAAAGTAATGAACATTTTCTTTCTTTTGTGAGAATCTTTTTTAAAATACTGTTTCCAAACTTCTTTAAAATATAGTTCACCGTTTGTGACTAATTATCTTCAGAAGATATACATTTTCTTTGCCAAAATGTATTTTATATTATGTTATTTTATTTTATTTTTCATTTGGAACCCACTTTTCACCCAGAACTCTTTAATTTTGAACTTACTTGGTGCAAAATCTGTATGATTTTTCCCATATAAAATAGCATTTTTTTACAATATGTAAGAAAATATTATATATTCTGAGTAATTGCAGATTATATATATATATATATATATATATATATATATATATAGAGAGAGAGAGAGAGAGAGAGAGAGAGAGAGAGAGAGAGAGAGAGAGAGAGAGAGGGAGAGAGATTGAGAGCGCACAGAGTAAATCCTGAATAGTGAAGACTTCTTGTCACTATGAGACTTCTTGTCAGGGGCTTTGAACATTCAGTAACATATTTTTGACTAGTTTAAAATATTTTTGGAATATTATTTAAATGTCTAATTCAGGCCAGTATTGGATTTTTTTAATCACTAGAGATATGAACCAGTAATTCAAAAAAATGTAAACCATAATCCAAACTTCAGTTCAGAATTAGAAGATGGTTCAGAAGGTTTACTGCAGTATAATGCTTACTTATTTCACAAGACTGAACCGCCGGATATATTTCAGTAAAGGAATCTCTGGGTCATAGCATCTGATGTAATTTGGTAAGAGGAGATGATTTATGTGTAAAGTAAATTGTAACTCCAAACTGGAGCAGACCAAATCAGCAAGTTGACTTTAGAAGGGACTGTGGGTTTTGAATGGTGTAAACAAAGGCATGGATTGAAGAATGGTAAGGAGGGCTGTCTGGCAGTGCCAAACTGGACTCAGTGTTGCCAGACAGTCAGTACTCCTTGCCTTTGCAGAAGCCCAGGGGCTGGTACTAAAAACCACCCCTGGACAATCCAGAATTCAACACTCTAGATAAGCTCTGGGATAAAGTGTCCGCATAGTGCCGCCCCATAACACAGATAGAAAGAAAGGCACACAACATTTGTTCCTTCTAAAATGAGGGAACTATCAGATAAAATGTTGTTTCTTATATTTTATCTGTATGACCAACATTTAAATTGAAATTGAAATTATGAGTGCTGAAATTCAGCAAACTCCCTCTCCTCTCCAGGGAACACACAGAGACAAAGATGTGAAGGCTTTTAATTTTATCCAATTAGTCTACTTCTCTTTGATACCAAGATGCCTTCTTAGAAGTCAAAAGATATAGTAGATCACTTCCGAAATGAAATAATGGAGTAACAGGAACTGAAATCCCTTTATTTGAAGCCCAAGTGTTAAAATGTTTTGCAAGACACATATCACAGTTACAACTTTATAGTATGGTAAAGGCTCATTGTACTTCTTGAGAATTTACACAGATGCATTCTCAGCAGTAGCTTGCATTTATGGAATATCTTGTCAGGTCTACATGCTGTGACTACTGCTGGAACTCATACTGACAGATATTCAGACAGAAATGTGGGGCCATGGTATGACTGTGGCTTAATAAGCATCTTCAGGAAAATGTAATAAGGATCCTGGAATATACTTTCTTTCACATACACTATATTATTGTTTAGAAATTCTGGAACAAAATTCTGTCTTTCTTTCTTTCTTTCTTTCTTTCTTTCTTTCTTTCTTTCTTTCTTTCTTTCTTTCTTTCTTTCTTCCCTACCCACATTTCTCCACTACCACTCCTCACACACAGTTTCCTGTTTGGACAACAGCTTTCCATATACAAATGAAGCTTTTGCAGACATGCACACTATGCCAATAGAGCGCTCTCCCATGACATATGAAAATTCTGAGTCTACAGGATCTTCATGGCCAGCCCATCCAATTTCATTATTTTTATTAGCCTACTGGGTTTTGTGATGCATAACAGATTACAAATACCTTCATTGTTTAATGAAATTACTTTAAAAAGTTGTTTTAAATAAATTAATGGCAGTTTTGAAGACTACCAGTGATATGAAGAATATTTGCAAAGATGCGGGTTCCATTTCCCTACCAAAAACACATGTTTTCAGTTTGAGTGAATGCCTCCTTTCAGTCTTTAATCTGAACAGTCAGGTTTCTTTTGGGGGCAGCAGTGCTTTTGCATACTCAAAGCTTTTGTGCCAACTGTGCCTATCCCTGGAAATACCTGACCTGGCTACAGAGATCCATGTCCTCCTTACATCCTATTTGGATTTTTGTAGCAGACTGTCTTTGATTCTCGGTTGATGCAAATAGCTGTAGCCAATGTCATCTGAGGCTGGTTGCAGGGATCATATGACTCTCATGTTAAAACATTTCCACTAGTTGCTGATCTATCTCTAGGAAGATTTTAAACAATTCGGACTATCAGACAGACTGCATCTCTCATATGAGTCTGCCTGGTCTTTGAGATACAGAGGAAAGGCCCTTCTCTTATTTGCAAAAGCACAGGTATGATTGATGACAACATAAGAGGAAGACTATTCAGTGATAGTCACTTAGAAACAAATGCGGTCATTTTGTTTTCTGCTGCCCTGGAGACTAGGACGCAGAACAGTGGCTTCAAAGTACAGGAAAGGATATTCCACCTGAACATTAGGAAGAACTTCCTCACAGTGAGAGCTGTTCGGCAGTGGAACTCTCTGCCCAGGACTGTGGTGGAGGCTCCTTCTTTGGAGGCTTTTAAGCAGAGACTGGATGGCCATCTGTCTGGGGTGCTTTGAATGCGATTTCCTGCTTCTTGGTAGGGGGTTGGACTGGATGGCCCGTGAGGTCTCTTTCAACTCTGATTCTATGATTCTATGATTATGTTAAACTCTAATTATACTATCCAATTTTTTCAAAGAATGAAATGAGCGTCTTCAATGATGTGTAGATGTGGCCTAAAAAACTACATGTCTTGTATTGAGCATAAAGTTAATATCCTTGACAATTAAAAAAATGGCACACACATATAAGCACATTTTTTTTATCCTATGCCTATGTTTAGAATACAATGGGTGGCATTTTTCCAGCTATGAATAAAATTGCTGGTGTACAATAGAAGCATAGAAATATGAATATAACCAAGTACATGTCTGATACTCAATGAAGATTAGCTACAATGAAGCTCCAAAGAAAAATTTAAATGCTATCATGCATAGAAAAGAAACATATAGGAAAGATACTGAGTTTTGTCTTCAAAAATTGAAATCCCTGAAGGGATTTCAAGTTCCTTTTTGAAATGCAAAGATTACTGGTAAAAAAGGCCTTTTTTTGTTATATTTAGACTTGCGAGTGTACCTTTTCCAGGACAACTACTATGACATCTTGACATATCCTTCAAAAACTTTCATTCAATGACAAGAGTGATCTTTGAATTTTTGATGAGAAACTTACCAAGTTTTATGAAGACTGGTATGGCAGGAAAAGAAGATTCTTAGAAAATAAATCACCATCATCACTAGCTTTAATTCCATGCCATAGTTAATTGGATTGAAAAAGGAGCACTTTTTTTAACCTAGAACCTATTTAATTCCATTGAACCTGGAAAGAAGCAAGAAGGGGGAGGTGATCTAGTGTGGAATCATTCAAGGAAGATGTCCTCAGTGAGCAGGCATGTAGCCGGGGGGGGGGGGGGGGGGCTTGAGGGGCTTCAGCCCCCCCCCCCCAAAAAAAATTCTCAGGGTGGTCCGCAAAAAAGCCTTACATTTATTGTTTAAACTGTTATGTTTATTCATATCATGATTCTGATCACCATGCTCAATATATCCCGTATGAATGGGGGTATTGGGTTAATGATACGAAAGGTTTGCTAATGTAGATTCCCCCCTCACCTAGACTCAGCCCCCCCCCCCCCGAACCAAAACTCCCAGCCCCTTCCGAATCAAAATCCTGGCTACGGGCCTGTCAGTGAGTGAAACAGTACTGATCCCTAAGGACAATCCAATAACTGGGTTGATTCCCCTCTGTCCATCAACTAGAAGGCAGGATCAAGGAATCTCCTCTCAAGTCACAACCCTTAGTAAAGGCAAATATTCCAGGCCAGCCTCAAGGGAGTCTCCTTCTCTACCACACCTTGTACCAAAAAAACCCCCAAGTCCCAGAGTCTTCCCCTTCGCCCAAAGTGTGCCAAGGTGTTCACTGTAATGACTACTTCTCTTACCTTCTACCTGCGAAGTGTCCTTCTATTTAAGGACCTCACCTATCAAAGCTTATACGGTGCTGCCGGTGGAAGAGTGGGTTGAGTTTAGCCATGGAAAGAGGTTGCAAATAGGGTGGGAGACCTTAAATATCAACTGGCACTATCCTCCCATACTCACCATCCAGTCATGAGCATTCCTGACATAAAAATGCCTGGCTTCTTTCCATTGGATACCAGCAAATTAGTCCTTCCACTACAGTTGCAATGACATCCAGGCACAGGTTATATTTCCCTAGACGTGCAACGATTTGTGATAAACCTAGAAGATAAAACTTGAAGAGTTACTTACTTACTTACTTACTTAGGCGATCCCTCGTAGTTCGAGGATGATGGTCCTCCATTTCTTGGAAGACGCCTGTGCGTGATTCTTTTTTAATGTGTGGAGGTCGGTGCACAGCCGGTCAACACACAGTCTTCACAGATTGAGGTCCCAGCAGTGGTGTGGTTAACACAACGAGAGTGGCTTCTCAGTCTGTTGCAGCCTTCTTCCGCCTTAACAGCCGTTGTAACATGTACCATGTTATCCTCTGCCTGCTCCTCCGTTGAGGTCTTTGGGTCTTTGGATTGTTCTTGGTCTGGATCCTCCCCTGTGGCCACTCCTGGGAGTGTGTGACTCCCGTGGTTGTGCCTGCAGTTTCATTGGAACACACAAGCCCCCTCACCACATCAAGGTGACAATCCATCGAGGGGGAAAACTTGAAGAGTATGTAACACCTCACAATAAATAACTTGCACCACAATGCTGTGTGTGTGTCATCTGTAAATCTCCCAAAAGCTTAATCACAATGACTTTTTAGTACATACATATTATACAATTTGTTAACCAAGATCAATTTTTAAAGAAAAATAAAGATCATAAGATTATTTATTTTTCCCCAAGAACAAACAGCACTCCCTATAGTAAAGTGTGCACATAATTTGCTATTAAAGTATTGGAGAATATTCACTCCTAATAATAAATAAATAATAAAAGAGTAATTGAAAGTAAAATAATACTAAAAGGGAGTATGAAACTTGAATCGATTGGCTGAGCTCTGTAAAATCTCCCCCAATAGTTAGTTATTTAGATACCTTCTATAAGTAGGAATATAGGACATATTTACATGTTTCCTTCATCAAAATGAAAAACCAATGTTTCAATACACTAAGACACCACATTAACTAACTAGTCAATTTCTCTGGATATTTTTCATATTATTGCAAAAAAAAAAAAAAAAAACCACACACACACGTTTTGTTCAAGACATGCCATTTTGCATTAAAAATGTATATGCACAGAAAACACTGGCTAAGAAACTGTATGGGAAAAGTTGCCATGATGCTGCAGCTAAATTTGTTCTACAATCCAACCCTCTATAACTCATCTTAAAAGCCAAATAGCTGTACTGAATGAAGAAGTTCTATGGCACTGGTGAACATAGTATTAAAGTGTGACAAGCAGAATCAAGGACCCATGTGAGCATTTGTTACAACTCTTCATTGGACTATGGACCTCATCCTATCAGTGGCAGGGAAGCGGTGAAAAGCGGAATGAACTGTCTTACTTCTTTCCCTCCTGTCAAGGTCCATCTTCTGGCATAGCGAGCCATCCCACATCCTTTCCTTGTTCTTTCCCCATCTTTCCATTTTTTGCAATTTGGAGTTGAGTACTATGTATTCTTGGCTCTGTTTCCATTTGCTTCAGAAACAGACTCCCATGGAGTACCACTAGAAGTGCACTTACATCATATGATGGCCTCCATGGGACTTCATTTCCAAAGCGCATGAAAATGGAGCCCAGAATGTTTGATAAGAAGTGGCTGGACACCTCACACTTCAATATCCCACTCACCAGTGCTGTAGAACATTTTCACATAGCATGGCTGCCTAGCTTATAAAAAATGTTAGAGTTCATTGTGTTTATAATAATGGTGTCACGTTGATAAATGCGAATTTACCATACTGATGAGGTTGTAAGTCTTACTATATAATAGCAACCCAACGACTACTGTTTTCTACAAAAAATATTGGAATTCTATCTACCTCCTTTCTGAAAAAACAGAAAAAAAAATCAAAATGCTTGAAATATATTTCCATCTCTTATGAGCAGCAGAAAACTTTTGAAATTATTTGGGGGGGGGGGTTATATGTGATAATGAAATACATGAAGATTGATACTTCTGTGTGAGTGAAAATGACTAAGCAAAATATCCAATCTGTCCAGTCTTGGAAGAATAGAACTCGGAAAAGTTCCTTGTTTGGGCTATAACGCTCTGAACAGCACACACTTTTCTACAAAGCAACTGTAATTATGTATTCTTCTTCTCCTAAATATAAATCCTAGGATTCTGTAGGCTGAAACATGGCTCTGAGTGTCAGTGTGCATACTGGCATGTACTTTTGAAAGATCTGTGGGACCCTGATCAAGGAGACTGGGACACTTTGGGTTATAGTGTAAGAAGATAATGGTAACTCTGGATCTACAGGGTTGCACCATGACAGAACTGATCTATTTTTTCCCTTGCAAGGTCTCACTTTGCAGCTAAAAGAAGTTAGATTATCTATTGTTTATAAACATAAAATAATGTTGATAGACATACTTTTATTGTTGTGTAGTGGAAACTATTGTAAATAAGTAGTTATGTACAGTTACTATTTACTCTTTGATTGTTGAAAGGCTGTTTAAAATCTGTGCTCTATAGTAAGTAAACTTCTAATTTAACTTTAAATGGCTCACAAATGATTTTGCTATGGCTGGATAATTAATATAGAACGGACCATGAAGAGTTACACAGATTCCCACTGGGCTGATGGCATGAACAGCATACCAAAAAATTAAATTTAATGGCAGTAATTCAATGTATAAATTGATCTACACTGGGAAATATAATGGCCAGTATGCTTACACGGTGTTGGCTTCTAAATTAGCCATGGCCATATTATAGGGCCATCTTGGGAGCCATTATGGAGAGTTCCCCAAAAGCAGAAGTTCAGCTGGAAGCAAAATTAAAGAATTATTAGGAAAGTGACAAAACCACTACAGGAAAAAAACCAACCATCCTTTTAAATCTCAATAGTTCACTACATTTAACTTTATTTCCAGTTCTAGACACCACTTTTCAAAATGACTGGATTGCAATGAGAAACAGTTCATAATGGTTGTGTAAAAGTCACTGGTACTTACTTTTTTGTTTTCCATTTTTACAAATATGATAGTCTTCTGAATGCCCCTCCACTGAGCATTTAACTGCTGCATCTTGAAGAAAATTAGCATATGTTTATAATAGACTAGAACAGGGAATGTGGGTGAGGTGAATCTTTGTGAGGATTTAGGGAGAAAAACTGTGAAATGATGAGCTTTATATCTGTCTAATAAGCCAACATTTATAAAACCCTTTACCTCCATAACATTTATTCTTGATTTAAAAAGCAAAAAAAAAGTTCCTACAAATAAATTTCAGCCAGAGTCAAATATGGTAGAAATGGGGTAGACTCTTTATCAGTTAGTGGTATTATTATGCTGGTAGGGTCCACTACTGAAGATGTGCCATTCTTACACTCAACAGTATTCTATCATGTTTGATTTTATCATGTTTCTTCAAATCATACAAACATTTAGTTTGATTGTATTACAACTTTAGTTCTTGTCCCTCCCATCCCAAATTAAATAGTATGCAATGTTAACACATTTTCTGCTATACATAGTTATTTACTCACTTTCCATATCTATAAACATATATCTTTGTGCACACTTCAACCATAAATATTTTGAATTGGACATATTTTAAAATGTATTAATTACTTCATATGCAGTTTCTGTTTCCAAAGTACCCTATAAGCCTCACAGATGACTGGTGCATTTCTTTTCACAACTCTCAGAAATTGTGAAATAACAACTGTAATCAAAATTGCCAAATTTAATGATTTTTTTTTAATTTCTAATTTTTAATAACTATGTAAAACAATATGGCTCCATTTGTGCTCAGAATAACTTTTCCTATTTGAAGTTTGGCCTGTGCAAAGTGTCGATACATTTCATTTACTTGTTTATGACTGTTAAAAAAATCAACATTTTCAAAATTTCTTCATGAAATGCAACAGAAATAAAGCCTGATATTCAATAAGTTTGAGTGTGGGAAATATTGAAACTGATAATTTTTCATAAGTGTCATAATGTGTCTTTTGGTCCTTTGAAGAAAGTGTTGACAGTCATCCTAGATCTATATTAAGATCTATATTACAGAATGGGAACTATTTTAAAAAGCAGTATTACTAAGAAAAGCAGGAGTTTCACAATATATATATATATATACTAACAGACATGAACCAAAATCCAGAGTAATTCCTACTAACTTCTTTCAGTCCAATGTTCATTGCGTCATTCCTGGCTCCTCCTTCCTTGTTCCACTATGCAAGCTACAGCTGCAAATTCAAGATTGAATGTTAATTTGGGAGGTTTCTACCATCAATGCTTTTATTTTTCACTGTGGCAGACAGTGCTCAGAAAATTATTTGTGTGCCAATGTACAAAATGAGAACCCAGATTCTGCACACTCTTTCTAATTAGATAAGCAGCCTTCCTTTGGGGACAGCAAAGCAATTCAGAATATTTCTTCCTTCTTATCAGAAACTGATTATCTTGAGATGAGTCTATTTTCTAGAGAGTCCATGGGAACAGCAATTACACAGGCACTGATTTTGTGACTCCAAAAGTGAGGGGGGGGGGTCAAATGAATCAGTAATATTGTATTTTAAGACTTCACAAAGTAAAAGAAAATCAATTTAATTGGCGAAAGTTGAAGCCAACTGCAATTCTCTTATCCTCTTTTTTATTGGTGAATTATTAAACTACTATTTGCTCCTGTTCATATTAATTTTAGCAAGAAAACCTACAGCAAATTAAAGCCAGTTCTGGTAAAGACTTAAAGCTATGAAGTTAAAATTAATCTAATGAAAAGAATAGAAGATTTTAAATTTCTTTCTTGCTATATCTATCGATCAGCTAATCACTCAATCAATCATCCAATTTTTCTCCTAGTGGTAGAAATAAGGCAGTTAATCTTAGACTAATTTTATTGTCCAAGAACTGTGTCACTCACATTGCCTTACACAGATGTTGCTTCAGAAAAAAGTGTAACAGGCCATTTGCTGCTGTGGAAGTAGATATTTATGCTGCACACTACAAGGCAAAAAAATGAATAGTAAAGGGGATGCAATTAATACGAGGTACAGGAGATACATCTTTCATTGCTGGAATGTAATCCTCAAATTATTAAAAGGAGCTATATCTTCCAGCCCCAGATGAATAAAAAGTTCACTGGTCCTAAGTAAGGTCTGGAGGAAAACTCAGTACACCCCACTGAAATTAAAGCCACCAGTAGTCAACAGGAACACACAAATGTCACTCTGTGGATACATATGCTGTTTTCTCTGACCTGAGCAAAGCCAGTGCAACAGTTCACAAGGAGATTTGAACCATACCAAGGAAATTACCTTCAAATCCAAACCTAACTCAATGAAATTAAAAGGAACATATGGAAAACCTGTGATATCTCCGGGAGTAAAGCATGGGAATTTAGGCTGGATCTACACTGCTCTATATCCCAGGATATGATCCCAGATTATCTGCTTTGAGCTGGGTTACATGAGTCTACACTGCCAGATAATCTGTGATAAGAAGATAATCTGTGATAGGAATATAATTTGGGATCAAATCTTGGGTTATAGGGAGTGTAGATCCAGCTATAGTCATATAGCTTGATTGCTTTATACAGTTCCCCAAAAGCATTTTACCATTTCATAGAATCTTTTGAGTGGTACGAACATTTTCTATTTCATTGAGAAGGTCACGTTTTTTTCTCTAGACCAGGCATGGACAAACTTTTTAGCCTTGGGGCCACATTGTGGGCCTGACCACGGGCTGAGAGGGGGGTGGCTGGGCACATGCTGGGTGGGATGGGCCCAGGAAGGAGAGAGCCTGTGAGAGGGGCTAGGAGGGGGTGGAACAGCGCAGGGCAAGCACTGGTCATCCTCAGGTTGTCCTCCTGGCATAAGGAGAAAATGTGCACCTCATAGAATTTCCTTGAGATGAAGAAAAATGTTGGTCTGAGACCCTTCTGCTTACTTTAAAGATGCTTGATACAAAGTATGTGTAATTGAAACAATCTTTCAAGAACAGGGGTGTCAAACTCATTTTCACAGAGGGCCACATCAGTCTTATAGTTGCCTTCAAAGGATCACTGAATCCATGGATAATAATAATAATAACTTTATTTTTATACGCTGCCCCATCTCCCCAAAGGGACTCAGGGCGGCTTACATGGGGCCAGGCCCGATAAAACAAACAAATAACAGTAACAAAGCAATAAAACAATTATCCCAGTAAAAAACATCAACATCAATAAAAACAATCATTAAAATCAACACGCAGGATACAGTGTTAAAAACAGGAGACTAATTCGTAGATCCCAGGCGAAATGCAGAGTGTTACGAAATGGGAAAAGGAAATCTCAAGTTGAATGGACAATAAAGTGCGGTATAAAATGGCAAGACAATAACAATGGGACTATTATGGAATGGACAGATAGATCAATCCAGCAACAACTAAACATCGAAGGCCTTTTGAAAGAGCCAGGTTTTTAAGCTCCTACGGAAGGAGAGGAGGGTAGGGGCCTGCCTGATCTCTCTAGGTAGAGAGTTCCAAAGCCGGGGGGCCACGACGGAGAAGGCCCTCTCTCTCGTCCCCACCAACCGCGACTGTGAGGGTGGTGGGAGTGAGAGAAGGGCCTCCCCCGACGAGCGAAGAGAATGTGTGGGTTCATAGAGGGAGATGCGGTCTCTAAGGTAGGTGGGTCCCAAACCGTTTAGGGCTTTGTAGGTGATAACCTGCACCTTGAATTGGGCCTGGAAAGTAAATGGCAGCCAGTGAAGCTCCTTAAACAGAGGCGTTGAACGCGCCCTGTAATTCGCTCCGGTTAGAAGCCTGGCTGCCGAATGCTGTACTAGTTGTAATTTCCGGGCCGTCTTCAAAGGCAGCCCCACGTAGAGCGCATTGCAATAGTCCAGTCTAGAGGTAACTAAGGTATGGACCACCATGGTCAGATCAGACTTCTCGAGGTACGATCGCAGCTGGCACACAAGTTTTAGTTGTGCAAAGGCCCTCCCGGCCACGGCCGACACCTGAGCCTCAAGCGTCAGCCCCGAATCCAGGAGGACCCCCAAGCTGCGGACCTGCGCCTTCAGGGGGAGTGCGACCCCATCAAGCACAGGTTGCCACCCAATCCCCCGATCAGACGTACGACTGACCTGGAGGACCTCTGTCTTGTCGGGATTAAGTCTCAGTTTGTTCACCCTCATCCAGGCCAACACAGCGGCCAGACACTGGTCCAGAATCCGAGGGGCTTCCTTGGATTTAGGTGGAAAAGAGTAGTAGAGTTGGGTGTCATCCGCGTAGAGATGGCACCGTACTCCAAAACTCCGGATGACCTCTCCCAGCGGTTTCATGTAGATGTTAAAAAGCATGGGGGACAAAATAGAACCTTGCGGGACCCCACAGGTCAATGGCCAGGGGTCCGAGCAGGTGTCCCCCAGCTTCAACAACTGGGAATGACCCTCCAGAAAGGACTGGAGCCACTGGAGTGCAGTACCCCCAAGGCCCATCCCAGAGAGCCGCCCCAGAAGGATACCATGGTCGATGGTATCGAAAGCCGCTGAGATGTCCAAGAGAACCAGCAGGGTCACACTCCCCCTGTCCAGCTCCCTGCGGAGGTCATCCACCAAGGCGACCAAAGCCATCTCGGTACTGAACCCAGGCCTGAACCCAGACTGTGATTGGTCCAGAAAATCCGTATCTTCCAAGAATCCCTGGAGCTGAGAGGCAACCACCCGCTCCAAGACCTTGCCCAAGAATGGTAGGTTAGAGATTGGCCTGTAGTTACAAGGATTGGTCGGATCTAATGAGGCCTTCTTCAAAATAGGCCTTACCACGGCTTGTTTTAGGCTGGATGGAAATTTGCCCTGCCCCAAAGAGGCATTAATTATTGCCACAAACCAATCAACTAACCCACCACTGGCCTGTTTTAAAAGCCAAGATGGGCAGGGATCTAGGGCACAGGTAGTCGCCCTCACCGCTCCAAGAATCTTGTCCACGGATGGAGAATCCATAGACACAGAGGGCCAACTATATATGTGTGTGTGTGTGTGTGTGTGTGTGTGTGTATATATAACATAGTGGTTGGTCCACTTTAGTTTTTACTCAATTTGAGTCCTCATATGTTACTGAATGACAACTCCCATAACTTTTGATTATGTGCCATGTAGACTCAGGATCACGAGAAATGCAGCTCAACAGGATTTGTGGCTTTGAGGCTGGGGAATGGGTAAAGGACATTTTTCAGCCAGACATCACATCCCCAAGCCTTGTATCTATTTATTATTTATTTATTTATTTCAATCATTTCTACCCCGTCCTTCTCACCCGGGGGGACTCAGGGTGGCTTACAAGTGGCAATTGATGCCGTTACACTGATATACAATGAACTAAAACGTCAAAACAGTTAACACTTAACAGAAGAAGCTCCTATCTCCTCCAGTCATGATATCTAATGATGAGGACTACAGGAGTTGTAGTCCAGTATCTGGAGGGGTACATTAAATGACATGGTGGGTCAGATTTGCCCCACAGATCTTTAGTGTGATGTATGTCCTCTAGAAGAAGGCATGGTCTAAGACAGTCTACATAGGAAGAGAGCTGCAGAATCTAGTTAGCTCAACAAGGTCCAAACCATGCATTTCACAAAATGGCTTCCAACTGCCCTGGACACCCTCAAAATCCTATGTCAAACTGGTGGTCCCTCACACTATCCCTGGGCTTTCATTGTAGCTGGTTAAAATATGTAAACCATCAGTAAAACCTCACTCCTTAGTTGTTAAAAAGCAATTGAAATAACCAAACACAATAGAAAGAGGAGCCATATGAATTGGTAGTCAAAGGAAAAACTTCAACTTGAAATTGGAAAATAAAAGCAATAATAAAACCCAAACAGAAAGTTTTTAAAGCAGTGGCTAAATGTTATTTAGATTATACATTTCTACATTGCAGTAGGGCTGGATTGGATGGCTCTTATTGTCTCTAGCAATTATTTTATTATACTTATTTATACCCCACTTTATCTCCCCCAAATGGGACTCAAAGTGGCTACTAACTATGATTCAATGTAGCAATATATCTTGACAATAGTAGGCAATTCTACCTTATATAGTAGAATTTTATTTTAAACCTGTGTCATTTTTTCAAGGAGGTCAGAAACTTTGAAACCACCCTTTCTCTGTAGACTCCTACTAAATAATAATAATAAGAGAAGAATGTGTTCCCTGTGGAGATTTCATGTTTTCAAGCAAAAGATAGGTATTAGCAGTTTAAAGTGATGTGAACTTTTTAAAAATCAGAGAAAAAAATACGAAAAAATGTGGAAGTCAGTAAAGGGCATGAAGAAAGACACTCTCTGAAAAACTGTAGTTGGACCCAAAAAGGATAAAGAATTAAACCAAAAATGGTTAAGAATGAGTTATAGTATACATTAAAACCCAACCATCATAACACATTTTGGGAGATTACCTAAATAAACATATTTTTCCAAACAAGTATTGTCAGATAATTTGTTATTCTTACATTTATTTATTTGTTCATAATTTATCTGCAACTTTTTTTCCTGGGGTAAGACCCAATCTACATCAACTCTGAGCCCATACCAAAAATCTCTTAGACTCAGCATACTATATATGTGCAAGAAAAGTATCAATAGATGATTAGCCTCTTCAAATTTTCCATCCAACGTTTTATGCCTTATTATTTGCTGCTGCCTTCTTTTCCTGGAGTCTTTAAAAAATTGAGAATGAGTCACCTTCAAACAGCATTCCTGTAAGGGGGTGGGTAGCAGAGGGATGGGCATTTAAGTGAAGGGGTACATGCATGGGCAAGTGGGTCTTTGGATGGGTGAATGGATGGGCAAGCAAATGGGCAGGCGGATTGACGAGTGGATGAGTGAGTGTGTGAAATAGGTGTGTGAGTCTTTAGGTAGGTGGGAGGATGGGCAAGTGGATGGGTATTTACTGCAAGGAGGCTGCCTAAATCAATGGTGCAACTATTATGTGTGAGAATCTTAAATCCTCCCTCCCCCCCCCCCCACAAAAAATAGGGGTACAACTATTATGAGATGGAATACAGAAGTCTAAGGCTGGATCTACCCGGCTATATAATGCAGTTTCAGAATGCAGGTGAACTGCATTGAGATGGGTTATATGAGTCTACACAGCCATATAATCTAGTTCAATGCTGTTAATCTGCATTCTGAAACTGTGTTATATTTTAGTGTAGATCTAGCCTAAGATGTCAATAAGCCCATGATTCCAATATCAGACTATGATGATTCATATATACCAGTATCATCTGGAGGAAAGGTTTCGGGGGGTAAAGTTAAATTATCTCTTTTTTATTCCAGGAAAGTTCTTCTTCTATAATTTAGCCTCATTTCAGGCATAAATGATACAAGTGGGTTTTCTTCCCTCATCCAGTTGAAAACTGCCTTCTGAAACATTTCAAATGATCAGTGGGACATTTGGCAAATCCAGCTGCACAAATTTGTCTTGCTTTTGCCACCTACACAGACAGTTCACTATTATGAACTGGAGAAAAAGGTTGGGTGACATTAAAATAAAGGTGCACTACGGTGTCAGAAGGAAAATGGAGATAAAGACACATTATATTTATTCTCAGCATTTGATATAAATTCTGTCAAGCTAAATAGGGTTTATTTCTGAGTAGGCATACACACATTGTCATGGACTCTGTATTTGGTGTGTTTATGACATCAGAATACCTTCATGCCATGAGTTCACAGCCAAGGTTGAGAAAGGAAAACAGAGTGGGAACATCTGGAGTTCTGTATGGGAAAGAGCCTGATACGATGAACTGATTCAGACTGGAAGAACTGGAGGCTGTACAGAGGAACTTTGGTAGATGAGGGGGTGAAGCTTTAGGGGTTAATTGAACTGGGAACTTTCCCATGTTTTCTTCATTTGTAACTTTGTTGTATAGTAGTAATCTAGCATTTTAAAAAATCCAAGATTTTCTTGTGAATGGCTCTAATTGCTAACAAGCTTCTGCAATCATCACAGACATTATTTTGTTATACCCCTTGTTCTCACAAATATGTAAATGCATAAGGTGTAGTCTGTGAGATCTAACAATAAATCTGGAGAGATAAAACATTTATCACAGCATGCTTTGATTGTGTTTTTACTGCATGGCAAGGGGTTGGACTAGATGGCCCATGCAGTCTCCTCCGACTCTATGATTCTAAAAATGCTACTTTAATCAAGATTATGACATTCAACCATGTCCAGTCATCCCTTATTCAGAATGTCTCTTCCATCAAAAACCTTTCTTTTGGTGCATTTGCATTGTACAATAAATGTAGCTTGACACTAGTTTAACTACCATGACTTAATGCTATGGAATCTTGCAATGTGTAGTTTGGGGAGGCAACAGCACTTTTTGGCAGAGAAGGCTAAAGATGTTGTAAAATTATAATGAACCATGACAGTTAAACTGGCATCAAACTATAAATTCTATAGTGTAGAATAGATGCATTCTGTGTTTCTGTAAACTACCACATTTTTCATCATACATTTTTGAGCATTCCCAAATAAAGGTTAAACTTAAAGTGTACACATTCATGACCGGGGACATTTACTCAATGATAGTTGTTATGGAACAGTTAATCCAATTCATATGTTGCTTAAACAATAAAAGGAGCTACCCTAGATGTTATCTTAAAGATTGGATTCAGAAACTTTATTGGCATTAGAACCAGAAGACTTCATTGTCCCTACTTATGTAGGACAAAATCTTCAAAGACCAATATCTCTAACTTCCTGGCATAGACCACATCATACAGTATCGCAACACTCATTTACATCATTACTTTCAAATGTTTTCATAGATAGAAGGAGAAGAAAAGACCAAAAGCAATCCAATATGCTATTGTTTTTCACTAAGTCATTTATATTCATCAGCTCCCTGTATTTAAACAGAAAAGGAACTAATGAAGCACCAGTGACTGAACACCTATTGGTATGTTCCTTATTATTTTTTCTCCTTAAACCTTAATGAGGTGTAATTACAGTTTCTCGTTGTTTTGTCTAGGACATGCATTATTCCAGCAAAGAATAGTGACAAGATTCAGTGTTTCACTTCCTGAATGACAAACTTGCTTGCAAGTATTTAAATGAGGAGCAGCAGAGAAGAGCCCGGAGATATTAACATCTGTGTGAATGAAGCAACCATTTCACAATTCAGTGGACCTTAAACAAAGCAGACATTCAAAGCTGTTCAGTACATGGGGTGGATTTTTAAATATGTTCAATTACCGCTTGTCGCCCAGCTGTCACCAGAGCACAGCTTCTGTAACACCGGGGGATTTTGCATTGACATTACTTGCATGTAAAAATTGTGTTCCTCAGATATTGTGGTCTGGCATACTAAATTCACTCATTATTCACACACACCAGTGAATTAGAATTCACAGCTACTCCTTTATTTATGGTACAGGGAGGATTGATTGATAAAGCATTGTGTTGCATGGAAATTAAATAGATATTTTTCCACCCCATTGCATGACTCCACCTGCATTTGTAGTTTTCCATAGAATTAGAAAAGGTGTAAAGTGTTTGCAAAGTTAAAGCAAGAAAAGGTCAGGTTTATTTAATATTACTACTCTATGGCAGTCTGTAGTAGAGTTGTTTCTGGGAACTTGAAAATAGTTGTCTGAAAATTGTATTCTGTTTTCTATTTTCTTGCAGATCTAATCTGGTTGAGAGGTTTAGCTGGACAGTTGTTCAAAGGAAACCAATATCTTTATGCCCTTTTGTATGGTATCTTAAAGGAGATAACATTACGCCATGTGATTTGTATTCCATGTTTTTCTTTTCCCTAACATCTCTGAATCTAGTATCTGACATATCTTGGAAGATCTCCCCATCCTAAAGTAAGGAACTCATATCTTTTAGACCTGTGCAGTCAATGTTTCAATATTCTTTACTAATTTTTGGGATCATTTCTAAAGTATTTCTAAAATATTGTAAGGGGTCCATATCATAACTATAATGATATTACAGGTTTTTGTTACTTTTTTGTTAAATAATTCTGCCAATGGGAAAACTTCAATGGCTCCTTTCTCCCTCATTGTTAGAGCTATTGGGATGAAACTTGCTACATTTGTAGAACAGATTAAACACTATTACTAACTCCCCAATACACACACAAGTTTCACAATCTTTCACTCATCCACTAATTTGGGGAAAATTTTAAGTTTCTACAAACAACATTTTTTTTAAAGAAAAATTGTAAGAACTATCTGCTTGATAGTTATGAAGGTAATCAGGACATCATTCCCCCAAGTTTCAGAAAGATTCACACATGTGTCAATTTTCAGGGAATTTTTAAAGTTTTAACAAAAACTTTTTTAAAAAAAGTAACAACAGCTGTCTTGTTATATGTCTCTCTATGACACACAACACATACCATAGAACTGCAACGTAGAGATTTTCTTCCCAGTCCAGTGAAAAGTGAAAAGTGAAATATGTAGAAAACCAATGCATTGTCAATGGTGCTGTAAAAAAGTTCATCGGATGCTGTAAACTGTTAAAAGGACAAATAAATTATCCTTGAATAAATCGGATTGAAACTTTTCCTAAAAACCTAGGATTACTAAACTGAGGCTGACATACTTTTATAGCGTGGGAAGACATGCCTCACTAGAAAAAGTAATAATGCTTTATAAGGTAGAAGGGAGGAAGAAAGAGGAAGGGCCCTTCCACACAGCCATATAGCCCAGAATATCAAGACAGAAAATCCCACAATATCTGCTTTGAACTGGGTCATCTGAGTCCACACTGCCATATATTCCAGTTCAAAACAGATAATGTGGGATTTTATTCAGCTGTGCAGAAGGGGCTGAGGACTACATCCCAGATGGATTTACCGTATCACCATAAATTAAAGATTTGAAAGCATATGATAGCAATAACACCTCTGATCTAAAGAGCCTTTCCTTACTCCATATATTACAATTGACATTCCTAGTACTCTTATAATGTAAGTTTTTCTAAGTAACATTTTAACACCTACATGACTAACATAAAAACACATTTCATTTGTTACTCTGCTGTTAATGTTGTGTAAATTTTACGTTTTGTTAACCATTTTTTACATTTTATGGAAAGACATGTTTGAGACAAAGAATGACAGAGAGTATTTCTGGCCTTTTGAAAAAGTGATGGCACCAAGCCTGACCTTCAAAGATATGTAAAACTACAGGAAGTAAATTTTACATTTGGTATTTATGTTTCTGCAAAGGTCTGTAGTTGTTAAGCTTTTGAAAGACCACACTGTTCTAGAAATACAGTTTGGCACCATATTTTTGGGGGGAGGGGGGTTAAATAAATGGAAAACTTAAGGAATTAAGAGAGAGCAGCATTTGCATGAATGCATTTAAAAACCAATGTTAACTTTTTCTCAATATTTAGAAACATCATGGTCATAAATATGGATTCAGCATTTAAAATACAAAGAAGTTACATTGGATTTGCAAATTTTGTAACAGCATGCTTATATGCAGCATGCAGTGTTTGACCTTTATTCCCAAAGCCAATTGGAAACTACTGCAGTATTCATATTCATAATACAATCTAATCCTTCCATGTAAACTATGTGAATTTGTGACACCAGTTAATCAACAATGGATATGATTTCTGGAAGCTGTCTAAACGTATGCCTTGCAAAGCGTTGTTCATTCAATTGGAAGGCTCTTTGGGAATTTAATTCTGTTTTGTGGAAACTAGAAAAACAAACGTTTCCTTTCCAACTCAGCAGGATCCTATCATGTTGACATTTTTAAAAGAATTAGAATAGATCATCTCACATTATTTAGTTCTATAGATCTCATTATGCTAATGTTCCCATCTAGGTGGCACCACTCAAAATCTGATTCTGTTTGAAAGCAGCTGGTGTGCTTGAGGAGCCTGCCTAGCTATTGCAAGATAATTAACTCAGAAATCCCATGCTCACACCAGAGATATGCTGCTGAAGTGCCAGTAAAAGGACCACCTTACTGAATTTGTGTTAAGACTGGGTGGAGAGGGATAAATAAAACAATTTGAAAATATTTTTAAAATGTCATAAATTAAATGATATATGCCCCAGCACCCCAAGAACTCTGTCCATTTGCTTTCAACTAATAATAAATTAATGCAATAAAGTCATCATTAATGAAATACACTAGGAATTTTAAAGGCACAGAGTGATATAGAACTAGGGTTAGGTTTTTCCAAAGCAAAATTTTATATAGTTTTAAATCATGTCAAAATAAAGCTTGCTTTAAGTGGTTTCAGTGCTAAAAAAAAATCACTTCTAGAAAGACTTCCTAGAAATACACAATTCTGGATCCATAATGGGTGCACTATTAAATCTTTAAAGCAAAGGACACTTCCTAATTGTCATGCAAAGAATGCATCTCTAGTGAACTTTTGCTGATGTTCGAATTATTATACAGATTTCCTTCTTCAATTGCTTATTCAAGCCTATTGATTATATAAATCTCTAGAGTTGATGGAAGGCTTATTCTAAATTCAGTGGCAGGATAAATTTAATGACTCTAGGAGCTGCAATTTTGATAACTATCTTAAATATCAGTGGTGTCATGACATGTTGCTGGCACAACACTGTTTATGATGTTTACTGGCAGACCAGAATCCATTTATATGTGTTCAATGTGACACACATACTAATAGTCCTGTAGACAATAACCACCAATTTGTGTGTTTGGTTTAAAAAAATATCCTACAAATAACAAAATCGTTTACGTACATTGCACAATACTATATGTGTGTGTATCTCGCTTTTTTCTCACAACATTAAAATCATTTAAATTCCACAACATACAAATATTAAAATAAAATTGAGCAACAGATCATTTATTTATGTATGTATGTATTTTAACAGTATTTATATTCCGCCCTTCTCACCCTGAAGGGGACTCAGGGAGGATCACATTACACATATAAGGCAAACATTCTATGCCTTAACATAGAACAAAGACAGAGACATATGCAGGCTCCGAGCTGGCCTCGAACTCATGACCTCTTGGTCAGAGTGATTTGTTGCAGCTAGCTGCAGCTGGCTACTCACCAGCCTGTGCCACAGCCTGGGCCTATTAAAATCCTTAAAAACACTAAAATACTATTGAAATAATCAAATATCCAACAGCACCACTCTTAAGAACTTTCTTCTTTAAAAGGCCCTCTCTCATGTTCCCATCAGCTGAGCTTTCAAGAAAAGGGCCTCCCCTGGGGATCTCAGGGTCTGGGTAGGCTCCTATAGTGAGATCAGTGTGCCATGTAGCCTGAACCTGAACCATTGAGGACTATAAATGTCATAACCAGCACCTATAATTCTGCCCAGCAACAACATGGCAGTCAGTGAAGTGGTTGTAACAGGGGGGTTGTGTGCTTCTTGTAGTTGGCCCCAGTTAACTATCTGAACATAGCTCTTTGGATCAGCCAGATCTTAGAATGAAGTTCCTACAATAAAGCTTTGTTTTTTTCTCCAAACCATTGATGTGTTGGCACCTTAAATCAAGATCTCTAACCATGCTCTCTAACAATTTGAAGATTTTATTGCCGTTCCCATTTGTCACTTGCAAGGGAAAGGAAATTTGCAATACAATGTCCTAATATATCCTATGTTATCAACATATTTTTTTTTGTGTTGTTCTTTACCGAAGAGTAGATGTAAGGGTTTTGACAACAACTCTGTCATCCCCATAGTATGTCAAGCATTTGAATATATCTTTGCCTATCCTTATTATCATTTTCATTTGCAGTCTCAATTCACAGTCATGGAGATAGTAATGAAGACTTGTTTAATGCTTTACAATTTAGCAGAGAGACCTAGGAAGATTGACTGGTTTTTAATTAGTTAAGTGAGAGGGAGTTAACATCTGTAAGTCATTGAAAAAATATGGCTAAGGGCATTAGCACATTAACATTTGCTGACTCTGGCAATGTGGCAGACCTTAGGTCAATTATATCATCACTATTTAGCTGTAGGTAGACATGGCTAGTTCCGTGATCAAATACATCTTGAAAGGATGAATGGCAATATCTGTACTCCTTTGAAATTTATAACCTGAGGAAATATAACTATTCTGTTTTAATTAAAGACCACAAAGTATTGACTTGGTTCAGTTTCCTATGGTCTTCTGTGTCTGTAGGCATCAAAGTGGTTTTAATACTCTATAAATCACAATAATCTTTTCAACATAGCATGCAATTTAGGAAAACCCAGTTTCATGCTTTATATTATTATGAAACATAATGCCACCACTACAGCTCCTTTCCAATTGTCATATTGATAAAGAAAAAATAATAATTGTTATAGGATGCAAATCTGCATATTAAGATTCAGCATGGGTTGTCATGTATCCCTTGATAACAACCATATTAAATGATAAATTACATGTGTTAACAGGGCACTACAGATAACACACTTCATGGTCTAATGGAATTTGTACATGTTATTCAGTGTGTTGTAGAGGTATTAGCCTTTTGGTTCCCAACTCATCAAGAGTGAAATTTTCATCTTGTGACTGCAGGCTAAGTAGGAATCTCATGTTCCATGTGCCAGGGATTTTCTCTCTCTTTTCCATAATCCCATTCAGTTTTCTCAGGCTCTGCAGTAGAATGGGAAGGTTAGCCAGTAGGTTAATGAAAAAAAAAATCGATGTTTCAATTATTAATATTGGTGGCAATGCATTATTTCCCCTGTTTCTCAGGTTTGGGATTATAAAGTTAATTGTCAAACAGTTTGAAACTCTTTATATATTTATTTATTTTGTGTCAAAAGCATTGCATAATAAATAAGTTTAAAAGTGAATCACAAGCAGCTAAATACTTTTACACCAAAAGCGGGCAACAGCGACCTCATTGTCCATAGCTTTAAATAACTCCTCCTCCATACATGAGGCAGGACAATGTGGGCAAGCATACATATGCTGAGTTGTTTATTCTGCTCCATAGTCACACAAGGTGGAGGATTCCTCCAGGCAGTGCCATCTTGCCAGGTTGTTTTATGATCTGCCCACTCCGCTTCTGAGTCTGTTTAGGGACTTCCAAGTTGCCCATTCTTGGTTTGCCCCGGGAGGCAGACCCTCATGGGGGGCCATCCAGTTGGAATTGCCTGGTTTAGCTGCCCAGAGGGACACCCTTGCTGTTGCTGGAGGAACTTCAAGAGGAGTGGTGGTTCTCATGAAGCTTTTCCTTGATTTGAGTCTACTGGAAGGAGGCTGATAGTCATGCAGTGGATGGCTTTCACAATATTCGACCTTATTTCTCTCACAGTTAGCAGCAACTTCCCATTGTACATGGGGGGGGGGGGGAGAGGCAATGCCAGCTAACTTGTAGAGTTTATCAACAGGTGTAGGTTTAAGGCATGTGATTATTCTGCATGTTTCATTCAGTGCTATGTCTACCTGCTTCGCATGGGCAGACTTGTGCCAGACAGGACAGGTGTACTCAGCAGTTGAGTAAGACAAAGCCAAGGCTGATGTTTTTATTAATTGTGGGTCTGCATCCCATGCACTGCCAGTAGGTTTCCACAGGATGTTGTTGCGTGCAGCTATTCTGTGCTTGGTGTTCATTATTTGTTTCTTATATGTTAGTGTTAGAGCTACGTGACATCAAGATATTTAGGATGGAAACAGTGTTGAAGCTCCTGGCCTTCCCAAGTAACTTTCAGTTTCCTGTTGGCTTCACGGTTACATAGGTGGAAAGCACACACTTTTGTTTTGGCAGGGTTAGGTTTCAGGTGGTTATCTTTGTAGTAGCTGGAGAAATCTTTCAAGGCATTAGTGAGCTGGATTTCAACTGTTTCAAAATCTTTTGTTTGTGTTGTTAGGCCAAGGTCATCAGCATATATAAAACTCTTTGTGAGTGGTGGTTGTGGCTGATCGTTCGTGAAGATGTTAAATAAGGTCGGTGCAAGAACACTGCCTTGGGGTAAACCATTCTTTTCCCTCCATCTACTTTTCCTGCTTTGAAACTCTACACAGAAGCTGCAGTTTTCCAGGAGGGTCTGGACAGTTTTTGTAAAGTCAAAGTCCTGGGTAATATGGTAGATATTATGCAGCATTTTTCTATGTTGCACCGTGTCATAGGATGCTGTAAGGTCCACAAAAACTGTTCTTGTAATGCATAGCCTTCCTGATTAGCTGGTAGGGGACAGAGATTTGAAGAAAGGGGTCATTCACTCAGGTTCTCTCCTGGTTCACATTAGCTACTTTACATGGCAAAAATTAATTCAGCTTCAATTGTTAAAAAATAAATAAACTGAAACTTAGCATCCATTATTTCTCAGATCTTGAGGCATGATTTCCTACATGCCAAATTTCAAGCTTATCTGATAATGCTATAGTAATTTAAAAGGTGCTGAACACTGACACATTAACTTTTTTTTCTAAATCTTGGTGAAAAATGCAGAGGTGCTTTATTCTGGTTTGACAAAGAAGACCTCCCCCTTTGATATGATAAAAAGGCTTAACAATAGTTCAAACACAGTCAAGGGCTTTTATGTCTTGTAAATGCTATGAGACAAAGTACTGACAAAATGATTTTGTGTGGCCCCAGTCTTTCATTTTGAAGCTAGAATTCAGATTGTACTTCCTCTGTTATCATCAGAAAAGAACACATAGTTGTAACTTTTCTCTCTAATTGTTAATGTTGAATAGCACTTTAAAACATTTAAAACAAGTGCCTATTATGATCAAGCAATGCTCACCAAAAACCAGACAAAGTGGTGCAGATTTTTTATACTCTGTACATTGCTAAATGTTAATATTTTCAAATTAAGGAAGTATGTCCTACTAGTATTCAGACAAAGAAGAAGCAAGAAGGGGAAAAACTGTTCATTGAAGCAAGTATGTGGTATTTTTGCAGTATAAGCTATTCTGGTTGGTACTCAGATTAATGGAAAAAATGAGAGAAATAAAAATTTATGCTGGAATCCAGTCAGTCCATCAAGTTTCAAACATTTCACTTATCTACAGATTTTTGGGGAATTTTCAAAAAATTTTGGCTTTGCTTTGCTTGCTTGCACTGAAAATGAAACTGACTTTGTGAGGCTTCCAAGATTTACACAATTAAAAAAATATTGGGCAAGTTTCAATTCTTAAGTTTTTGGCACAGGCTATGCCTTCACGTTGGATATCACATTGTAAGTACAAATTTAATGAATTTGATGTGAGTTACAATGGATAATGAAGAAATTGTACATCCCTAATACACAATTGCACATCCCTAATACACACGCACACTATACACACACACACACAAACACACACACACACAGCAAAAGAGATGACAAATGCCAGTTTCTGCTTAGTATCTAAAAGGAAAGAAGAAGTGGGAAAGGGGATAGAAGCAACTTTTAATGTAAATCTTTCCCAGACATAAGACCTATGTCCAGTGGTGGTTGATAACACAAAAAATGGTTGTAGACAGACATTCCATCTGTCTTCTGTAGATTTCCTGTGAGCAAGCACAGCTGATGACATTGCATAGTATCATTTCTGAAGGCATCACTGCTAACTTCCAGGATCAGTACCAAGTTTGCAGAACTTGAGTGAATATGTGAAAGTCTTCTGTCTTGTGTTCTACTGGCATGTGAATTAAAAACCACAACATTGAAATTGTGGCTCCTTCCACACAGCTGAATAAAATCCCACATTATATGCTTTGAAATGGGATATATGGCAGTGTGGATACAGATAACCCAGTTCAAAGCAGATATTGTGGGAATTTCTTCCTTGATATTCTGGGATATAGGGCTGTGTGGAAGGGCCCTGTTCATCAGCTGAAACAAGATTTTCAGTGAGGAATGTGTGTGTGTGTGTGTGTGTCATTTTTGTGAGGCTGAAAACTTACAAGAAAAAAGTATCAGCATTTCCATTTGACAAAATCTGGAGGTGGCATAGAAGGATCGTTACCTTGATGCGGTGCTGGGACTTGCGCACCTTGATGAAGCCGTGAGCTATACCGTGCAGGGCCACCCAAGATGGGAAGGTCATGGTGGAGAGGTCAGACTAAATACGATCCCTGGGGAAGGCAATGGCAAACCACCCCAGTATTCTTGCCATGAAAACTAAGTGGATCAGTACAACCAGAGAAATGTCGGTATACCATCGGAAGATAGGACTCCCAGGTCGAAAGATGGTCAAAATGCTACTGGGGAGGAGCAGAGGACTAGTCCAAGTAGCCCCAGATGTGATGTCGCAGTTAGCTCAAACCCGGAAGGAAGGCTAACGGCCGACGGTGCTGGAGGTGAAGGACGAATCCGATGTTCTAGAGATCAACACACTATAGGAACCTGGAATGTAAGATCTTTGAGCCAGGGCAAACTGGACGTGGTTATTGGTGAGATGTCAAGATTAAAGATAGACATTCTGGGAGTCGGTGAACTGAAATGGATTGGAATGTGCCACTTCACAAAAGATGACCACCAAATCTACTACTGCGGACAAGAGGAACAGCGAAGAAATGGAGTAGCCTTCATAGTTAATAATAAAGTTGTGAAAGCAGTGATTGGATACAACCCAAAAAATGATAGAATGATCTCAATTCGAGTTCAAGGCAAGCCGTTTAACATCACAGTGATCCAAATATACGCCCCAACCACAGCTGCTGAAGAAGCAGAATTAGAGCAGTTCGATGAGGATCTGCAGCACCTACTGGATAACACACCAAAAAGAGACATTATTCTCATTACAGGAGATTGGAATGCTAAAGTGGGCAGTCAAATGATAACCAGGATCACAGGCAAGCATGGTCTGGGACAACCAAACGAAGCAGGACGTAGGCTGATAGAATTTTGCCAGGAAAACTCTCTGTGCATAACAAACACTCTCTTCCAACAACCTAAAAGACGGCTTTACACATGGACTTCACCAGATGGACAACACCAAAATCAGATTGACTACATCCTCTGCAGCCAAAGGTGGCGGACATCCATCCAGTCGGTGAAAACAAGACCTGGGGCTGACTGTAGTTCAGACCACGAACTTCTTATTGCAAAATTTAGAATCAGACTAAAGAGAATGGGGAAAATACACAGACCAATTAGATATGATCTCACAAATATTCCTAATGAATATGCAGTGGAAGTGAAGAATAGATTTCAGGGACTAGACTTGATAAATAGAGTCCCAGAAGAACTATGGACAGAAGTCCACAACATTGTTCATGAGGCAGCAACAAAGTATGTCCCAAAGAAAAAGAAAACCAAGAAGGCAAAATGGTTGTCTGCCAAGACACTGGAAGTAGCCCAAGAAAGAAGGAAGGTGAAAGGAAACAGCGATAAGGGGAGATATGCCCAACTAAATGCACAATTCCAGAGGTTAGCCAAGAGAGACAAGGAACTATTTTTAAACAAGCAATGCATGGAAGTGGAAGAAGACAATAGAATAGGAAGGACAAGAGACCTCTTCTGGAAAATCAGAAACATCGGAGGCAAATTTCAGGCAAAAATGGGCATGATCAAAAACAAAGATGGCAAAGACCTAACAGAAGCTGAAGAAATCAAGAATAGGTGGCGAGAATATACAGAAGATCTGTATAGGAGGGATAAAAATATAGAAGATAGCTTTGATGGTGCTGTGAATGAATTAGAACCAGACATCCTGAGGAGTGAGGTTGAATGGGCCTTAAGAAGCATTGCTAACAACAAGGCAGCAGGAGACAATGGGATCCCAGCTGAACTGTTAAAAATCTTGAAAGATGATGCTATCAAGGTGATGCATGCCATATGCCAGTAAATATGGAAAACACAAGAATGGCCATCAGATTGGAAAAAATCAATTTATATCCCCATACCAAAAAAGGGAAATGCTAAAGAATGTTCAAACTTCCGTACAGTGGCCCTTATTTCCCATGCCAGAAAGGTAATGCTCAAGATCCTGTAAGGCTGACTCCAGCAATACATGGAGAGAGCTGCCAGATGTCCAAGCTGGGTTTAGAAAAGGCAGAGGAACCAGAGACCAAATTGCCAATATCCGCTGGATAATGGAGGAAGCCAGGGAGTTTCAGAAAAACATCTACTTCTGCTTTATTGACTACTCTAAAGCCTTTGACTGTGTGGACCATAACAAACTGTGGCATGTACTTGGTGGTATGGGGATACCAAATCACCTTGTCTGTCTCCTGAGAAATCTGTATAAAGACCAAGTAGCCACAGTAAGAACAGATCACAGAACAACAGACTGGTTCAAGATTGGGAAAGGAATGCGGCAGGGCTGTATACTATCGCCCTCCCTATTCAACTTGTATGAAGAATACATCATGCGACGTGTGGGTCTTGACGAATCCAAGGCTGGAGTTAAAATTTCTGGAAGAAACATTAACAACCTTAGGTATGCAGATGATACCACTCTGATGGCTGAAAGTGAGGAAGAGCTGAGGAGCCTTATCACCAAGGTGAAAGAAGAAAGTGCAAAAGCTGGGTTGCAGTTAAACGTCAAGAAAACCAAAATCATGGCAACCAGACCGATTGACAACTGGCAAATAGAGGGAGAAAACGTGGAGGCAGTGACAGACTTTATATTTCTAGGTGCAGAGATCACTGCAGATGCAGACTGCAGCCAGGAAATCAGAAGATGTTTACTTCTTGGGAGGAGAGCAATGGCCAACCTCGATAAAATACTGAAAAGCAGAGACATCACACTGGCAACGAAGGTCCGCATAGTCAAAGCCATGGTATTCTCCATAGTAACCTATGGATGCAAGAGCTGGACCATAAGGAAGGGTGAGCGAAGGAAGATAGACGCTTTTGAACTCTGGTGCTGGAGGAAAATCCTGAGAGTGCCTTGGACCGCAAGAAGATCCAACCAGTCCATCCTCCAGGAAATAATGCCCGGCTGCTCACTGGAGGGAAGGATATTAGAGGCAAAGTTGAAGTATTTTGGCCACATTATGAGAAGACAGGAAAGCTTGGAGAAGATCATGATGCTGGGGAAAATGGAAGGAAAAAGGAAGAGAGGCCGACCAAGGGCGAGATGGATGGACGGTATCCTTGAAGTGACTGGCTCGACCTTGAAGGAACTGGGGACGGTGACAGCTGACAGGGAGCTCTGGCGTGGACTGGTCAATGAGGTCACGAAGAGTCGAAAATGACTGAACGAGTGAGACGATGATGATTCTTATGTGATGTGAATACTTATATACAGAGGGGGAACCAGAAAGACAGTTCCATCTTGTCTACTGCTGCTTAATGCCAGATCCGTCAGTGGGAAATCTGCAATTATCCAGGACTTAATCCTGGATGAGCAGGCGGATCTGGCTTGCATCACCGAGACCTGGTTGGATGAACTGGGTGGGGTAAATCTTACCCAGCTTTGTCCTCCGGGTTTCAGGGTGCATCAGCAGGCCAGGCCTGGAGGGCGGGGAGGTGGGGTTGCGGTGGTCTTTCGGCAGTCCATCGCCCTGGTCAGATGCGCCGTTCCGCAATCTGCTGGGTTTGAGTGTCTCCACTTGAAGGTGGGTACCCGGGACAGTTTGGGGATTCTGCTGGTGTACCGTCCACCCCGCGACACAGCAGTCTCCCTACCTGAGCTAGCTGAGGTGGTCTCTAGCGTGGTGTTGGGCTCCCAGCGCCTTTTGGTATTGGGTGACTTCAATATCCACGCTGAGGCCACCTTGACAGGTGCGGCTCAGGAATTCATGGCCGCCATGACGACCATGGGGCTGTCCCAAGTAATATCGGGTCCCACCCATCAAACTGGTCATACACTCAACCTGGTCTTTGTTGCGGGCGACGGTTTGGTCAGAGTGGAAGAGCAAACTATTCTTCCATTGTCATGGTCTGACCATTATCTGATTAGTTTAAGACTCACCGTGTCCTCAAACCTCCGCAGGGGTGGTGGG